>NC_069507.1:61929451-62001951 GCF_027579735.1 Bombina bombina | reverse complement strand
ATATCTCTATTGATATAGACACAGTATATTTATATATATATATAAAATTCATTAAAATTATGGGGGGAGATAAAAAACTGAAATTAAAATCCTCCATGTCTCAAAATTAAATCAATGTAAATATTTGCATGTGAAATTAGTACATCTAGGTAAGTATCCCGCTTGCTTTTCCCCAGAAATTCTTAATATACAATGTTTCCAATGCACGAGAGAATTGTGGGTAAGATATGCAAATTAGACATGCAAATTCTCACTTTTTTGCTTCAAAAATACTGTTTTGACACAGCGATCCTTTTAACGCCGTTATGCCGTTCTATTCCGTCATAATTACACTGGGCTTTAAAGCCGTTATGACGGAATAGAACGTCATAACAAATGGCTGTCCTGAAGCCTTCTGTGCTTCAAGGACTTGATCGCCTTCTGGAGGGCGTTCCTAGGGTTGTAGGGACGCCCCCCAGATGCGATCCAATAATTGAAATCTCGCGATCGTATGCACGATCGCGTAGTTTCAATTTGTCTACATCGGAACAGGTGTTCCGATGTAGGCACTTTAACCCTGTCACTAACGGGTTAAACAGAATTATGACAGCAAACCAGAAATCACTCACTAGACAAGCCCGTTTCGTTCTTTTTGGAACTGAGAATTTGCATATCTAATTTGCATATCTTACCCACAATTCTCTTGTGCATTGGAAACATTGTATATTAAGAATTTCTGGGGAAAAGCAAGCGGGGATACTTACCTAGATGTACTAATTTCATATGCAAATATTTACATTGATTTAATTTTGAGACATGGAGACCTAGATTTGGAGTTTGGCGGTAGCCGTGAAAACCAGCGTTAGAGGCTCCTAACGCTGGTTTTAGGCTACCGCCGGTATTTAGAGTCACTCAAAATAGGGTCTAACGCTCACTTTTCAGCCGCGACTTTTCCATACCGCAGATCCCCTTACGTCAATTGCGTATCCTATCTTTTCAATGGGATCTCCTAACTCCGTATTTAGAGTCGTTTCTGAAGTGAGCATTAGACATCTAACGACAAAACTCCAGCCGCAGGAAAAAAGTCAGTAGTTAAGAGCTTTCTGGGCTAACGCCGGTTCATACAGCTCTTAACTACTGTACTCTAAAGTACACTAACACCCATAAACTACCTATGTACCCCTAAACCGAGGTCCCCCCCATCGCCGCCACTCGATTAAATTTTTTAACCCCTAATCTGCCGACCGCCACCTACGTTATCCTTATGTACCCCTAATCTGCTGCCCCTAACACCGCCGACCCCTGTATTATATTTATTAACCCTAATCTGCCCCCCACAACGTCGCCGCCAGCTACCTACACTTATTAACCCCTAATCTGCCGTCTGCACGCCGCCGCCAGCTACATTATCCCTATGTACCCCTAATCTGCTGCCCCTAACACCGCCAACCCCTGTATTATATTTATTAACCCCTAATCTGCCCCCCACAACGTCTCCGCCAGCTACCTACACTTATTAACCCCTAATCTGCCGAGCGGACCTGAGCGCTACTATAATAAAGTTATTAACCCCTAATCCGCCTCACTAACCCTATCATAAATAGTATTAACCCCTAATCTGCCCTCCCTAACATCGCCGACACCTAACTTCAATTATTAACCCCTAATCTGCCGACCGAATCTCGCCGCTATTCTAATAAATGTATTAACCCCTAAAGCTAAGTCTAACCCTAATACTAACACCCCCCTAAGTTAAATATAATTTAAATCTAACGAAATTAATTAACTCTTATTAAATAAATTATTCCTATTTAAAGCTAAATACTTACCTGTAAAATAAATATAAATCCTAAAATAGCTATAATATAATTATAATTTATATTGTAGCTATATTAGGATTTATATTTATTTTACAGGTAACTTTGTATTTATTTTAACCAGGTACAATAGCTATTAAATAGGTAAGAACTATTTAATAGCTAAAATAGTTAAAATAATTAAAAATTTACCTGTAAAAGAAATCCTAACCTAAGTTACAAATAAACCTAACACTAGACTATCAATAAATTAATTAAATAAACTACCTACAATTACCTACAATTAACCTAACACTACACTATCAATAAATTAATTAAATACAATTGCTACAAATAAATACAATTAAATAAACTAGCTAAAGTACAAAAAATAAAAAAGAACTAAGTTACAAAAAATAAAAAAATCTACAAACATAAGAAAAATATTACAACAATTTTAAACTAATTACACCTACTCTAAGCCCCCTAATAAAACAACAAAGCCCCCCAAAATAAAAAATGCCCTACCCTATTCTAAATTACTAAAGTTACAAGCTCTTTTACCTTACCAGCCCTGAACAGGGCCCTTTGCGGGGCATGCCCCAAGAAGTTCAGCTCTTTTGCCTGTAAAAAAAAAACATACAATCCCCCCCCCCCAACATTACAACCCACGACCCACATACCCCTAATCTAACCCAAACCCCCCTTAAATAAACCTAACACTAAGCCCCTGAAGATCATCCTACCTTGTCTTCACCTCACCAGGTATCACCGATCCGTCCTGGCTCCAAAATCTTCATCCAACCCAAGCGGGGGTTGGCGATCCATCATCCGGTGCCTGAAGAGGTCCAGAAGAGGCTCCAAAGTCTTCATCCTATCCGGGAAGAAGAGGCGATCCGGACCGGCAACCATCTTGATCCAAGCGGCATCTTCTATCTTCATCCGATGACGACCGGCTCCATCCTGAAGACCTCCACCGCGGACCCATCTTCTTCCGGCGACGTCCAACTGCAGAATGACGGTTCCTTTAAGGGACGTCATCCAAGATGGCGTCCCTCGAATTCCGATTGGCTGATAGGATTCTATCAGCCAATCGGAATTAAGGTAGGAATATTCTGATTGGCTGATGGAATCAGCCAATCAGAATCAAGTTCAATCTGATTGGCTGATCCAATCACCAATCAGATTGAGCTCGCATTCTATTGGCTGTTTCGGCCAATAGAATGCGAGCTCAATCTGATTGGCTGATTGGATCAGCCAATCGGATTGAACTTGATTCTGATTGGCTGATTCCATCAGCCAATCAGAATATTCCTACCTTAATTCCGATTGGCTGATAGAATCCTATCAGCCAATCGGAATTCGAGGACGCCATCTTGGATGACGTCCCTTAAAGGAACCGTCATTCTGCAGTTGGACGTCGCCGGAAGAAGATGGGTCCGCGGTGGAGGTCTTCAGGATGGAGCCGGTCGTCATCGGATGAAGATAGAAGATGCCGATTGGATCAAGATGGTTGCCGGTCCGGATCGCCTCTTCTTCCCGGATAGGATGAAGACTTTGGAGCCTCTTCTGGACCTCTTCAGGCACCGGATGATGGATCGCCAACCCCCGCTTGGGTTGGATGAAGATTTTGGAGCCAGGACGGATCGGTGATACCTGGTGAGGTGAAGACAAGGTAGGATGATCTTCAGGGCTTAGTGTTAGGTTTATTTAAGGGGGGTTTGGGTTAGATTAGGGGTATGTGGTGGTGGTTGTAATGTTGGGGGGGGGATTGTATGTTTTTTTTTTTACAGGCAAAAGAGCTGAACTTCTTGGGGCATGCCCCGCAAAGGGCCCTGTTCAGGGCTGGTAAGGTAAAAGAGCTTTTTACTTTAGTAATTTAGAATAGGGTAGGGCATTTTTTATTTTGGGGGGCTTTGTTGTTTTATTAGGGGGCTTAGAGTAGGTGTAATTAGTTTAAAATTGTTGTAATATTTTTCTTATGTTTGTAGATATTTTTTTATTTTTTGTAACTTAGTTCTTTTTTATTTTTTGTACTTTAGCTAGTTTATTTAATTGTATTTATTTGTAGCAATTGAATTTAATTAATTTATTGATAGTGTAGTGTTAGGTTAATTGTAGGTAATTGTAGGTAGTTTATTTAATTAATTTATTGATAGTCTAGTGTTAGGTTTATTTGTAACTTAGGTTAGGATTTCTTTTACAGGTAAATTTTTAATTATTTTAACTATTTTAGCTATTAAATAGTTCTTAACTATTTAATAGCTATTGTACCTGGTTAAAATAAATACAAAGTTATCTGTAAAATAAATATAAATCCTAATATAGCTACAATATAAATTATAATTATATTATAGCTATTTTAGGATTTATTTTACAGGTAAGTATTTAGCTTTAAATAGGAATAATTTATTTAATAAGAGTTAATTAATTTTGTTAGATTTAAAATATATTTAACTTAGGGGGTGTTAGTATTAGGGTTAGACTTAGCTTTAGGGGTTAATACATTTATTAGAATAGCGGCGAGATTCGGTCGGCAGATTAGGGGTTAATAATTGAAGTTAGGTGTCGGCGATGTTAGGGAGGGCAGATTAGGGTTAATACTATTTATGATAGAGTTAGTGAGGCGGATTAGGGGTTAATAACTTTATTATAATAGTGGTGCGGTCCGGTCGGCAGATTAGGGGTTAATAAGTGTAGGCAGGTGGAGGCGACGTGTGGGGGGCAGATTAGGGGTTAATAAATATAATATAGGGGTCGGCGATGTTAGGGCAGCAGATTAAGGGTACATAGGGATAATGTAAGTAGCGGCGGTTTACGGAGCGGCAGATTAGGGTTAATAATAATATGCAGGGGCAGCGATAGCGGGGGCGGCAGATTAGGGTTAATAAGTGTAAGGTTAGGGGTGTTTAGACTCGTGGTACATGTTAGAGTGTTAAGTGCAGACGTCGGAAGGGTTACCGCATAGCAAACAATGGGGCTGCGTTAGGAGCTGAACGCGGATTTTTTGCAGGTGTTAGGTTTTTTTTCAGCTCAAACAGCCCCATTGCTTCCTATGGGAGAATCGTGCCCGAGCACGTTTTTGAGGCTGGCCGCGTCCGTAAGCAACTCTGGTATCGAGAGTTGAAGCTGCGTTAAAAATGCTCTACGCTCCTTTTTTGGAGCCTAACGCAGCCTTTATGTGGACTCTCGATACCAGAGTTATTTTTTATGGTGCGGCCAGTAAAACGCGGGCGTTAGTTTTTCGGGTCGTTACCGACAAAACTCCAAATCTAGCCGTTAGGATTTTAATTGCAGTTTTTTTTATCTCCCCCCCATAATTTTAATGAATTTTGGTTTAACCATGAAAATAGCTTTTCCAATGCAGCAACCAAAAATCTATCTCCTACTGATGAGTTCTAAAAAAAAGAATGAAACAGGCTTGTCTAGTGAGTGATTTCTGGTTTGCTGTCATAATCCTGTTTAAAAGGATCGCTGTGTCAAAACAGTATTTTTGAAGCAAAAAAACTGAGAATTTGCATAGCTAATTTGCATATCTTACCCACAATTCTCTTGTGCATTGGAAACATTGTATATTAAGAATTTCTGGGGAAAAGCAAGCGGGGATACTTACCTAGATGTACTAATTTCATATGCAAATATTTACATTGATTTAATTTTGAGACATGGAGGATTTTAATTTCAGTTTTTTATCTCCCACCATAATTTTAATGAATTTTGATTTAACCATGAAAATAGCTTTTCCAAAGCAGCAACCAGAAATCTTTCTCCTTCTGATGAGTTCCAAAAAGAACAAAACAGGCTTGTCTAGTGAGTGATTTCTGGTTGCTGTCATAATCCTGTTAAAAAGGATCGCAGTGTCAAAACAGTATTTTTAAAGCAAAAAACTGAGAATTTGCATATCTTACCCACAATTCTCTTGTGCATTGGAAACATTGTATATTAAGAATTTCTGGGGAAAAGTAAGCGGGATACTTACCTAGATGTACTAATTTCATATGCAAATATTTACATTGATTTAATTTTGATACATGGAGGATTTTAATTTCAGTTTTTTGTCCTTCAGAGGACTGAAACTTCCTGTTGGAGGCGGGGCATGCAGTAGCTGCAGGTGTTGTGGACGCTCCGTGCCTCTGAAGAGGCCTAAAGCCATCACCAACATATGCTCTGTTTCCCTTGGCCACGCACAGCTTGGGAGTAAGGATTTTGATCCAGCATGGAAGTGAAAATTGCAGCCTAGTTATGCACGGTGGCTGGTGCACATCATTTCTATAGGGGCTTCTAAGTATTGGAATAAAGTCCTTTAGATAAAGCCCTTCAATTATACACAGGACTTTATGTCAATGATTACTAGTTCCCATACCTATTGCATCTGCCTCTTAAACTCTAACTGGGCAAGGAAGTTATGGGACTTACCTATATAAGTACAGACTCTTGAAAAAGCTATTCACACGCCGCGCCATATCAAACGGAGAGACAACCTACTCACCTGGTTGAGTCTTGTGGTTGCCTTGCCGGTGGCTCCTCCTGTCTTCTGGCAGGTATCGGCCCGTGTGTTGAAAGACTCGAGTGGTGTGAGCTCACCTGGACGATTCAGCATCGGAAGTGGCAGTGTCCCTCTCCCTGGCTGAGAGTGGATCAGAGATAGCTGTGGGTTCATCACGGGAAGTCTGAGCCCCCTGGTTGGGCGAACGGCCAAGATGATCCCGCCTCCTCCAGCATGAGACGCCGGGCGTGTTGCTGCATACGGGTCCTGATCGCTGCCTGTTTAGGCTCTCCTGCCTGGCAATCGGCTACAAGCGGTGAAAGAGTGGTCGGTGTGACCGACTGAACCTTTGCTCTCCCCGACGTGGGTGGGCTTTTTCTCCGTACATCTGATTCCTTTCTCTGCTCGCAACCGCGGGCTTCTCTCCTTCAGTGAGTTGCAAGTGGGGAAGATTGAACTGGTAAGACACCCGGAGAGAGGTTAGACATCTGCAAAGAGGTATCGTACCCTGGTCTGATTCATGGTGTCCTACAGGGGATCTAGATACTTGGATTTTGCGTAACATAGTTGCATAGACTGTCTAAGTACTTTTGGGGATACAATATATAATGCATTGGTTCCCTGGTAGATACATTGAGCGATTCAATACCTCAGGCTGACTGGGCAACTGGCTGCGGTGGCAGTGAAGACAATAGTGTGACCTATTACTTAGGCTCAATAAGTTGAACTCAAGGACTAAATATGGGGGAACTATTATCCCCAGCTATGTTTAGAATCTATTTTGTATCTTTTGTACTGCTATAAGACCTTCCTCCTTTCCATGCCTTACTACAGAGATTCTTGCACTTTGAATGCTAGATTAAGGGGGTACAATATATATGATTAATATATATATATGTATACATAGCGACTACAGAAGGTTGTTGAGCATAGCGACTAGATTACGCAGAAAATTCTCCTTGGCATTCAGTGCCTGAAAAGATCGTTAAGCTAAATTTCATACACCTTAGTTAAGTAATATAGATGAGGCACTATGTCATATTTATTGTGATTAAGATAAAAGTCTAACTGCTTCTGATAAAAGTGTTCCTTAGATTAATAGTATTGAACTATAGGATTCTGAACTCCATATTTATCTAACTAAGACGATAGCTATCCATTATTGTAGATACATATACAAGTTAGTTGGGGTAATTTTTATTGTGTTGCTACCTATTTATACATGTACCTATTTATGTCACATTTATTTATTTAAAAGTATAGGGTTATCTGCTTTAACCTCACACACGTTAGAAAGGGTTTTGAAATAAGGAATATATACACATGCTAACTGGGTAATTCTTTACTGTGTTGCTGTATGTTAGGAAACTACTTATCTTTACCTACATCTACCCACTTATATCTATTTATTTAAAAACAATGTTATTAGTACTAACCCCACGTTACAACACACATTAGAAATTTTCCTGAAAGGCTAGGGAAGCTAATTACTAGAAGGATATTTGGGATTAAAATACTTTCACTTTGGGAACACAAAGTGTTTCAACAAATTAGAAAAGTTAATACCGCCTCTTCTCTGTACACAATTATACCCTAGGCAGAACATAGGAGATCTTTCGCAAAGTATACTATTTGGAGATAGTCTGTTAAGAGCACTATAAGGTTTTTTTTTTTTGTTTGTTTTTTGTTAAAAAAATTTTGACTTGCTTTTGATATAGCTAAGTTATACAGTTATTATCAGTCATAATACAAACAAATAACAGTCAGCTCCTGTCCATGGACAAATATATGCAACGAAAGAGTTCCCCCTCCAATATGGCTCCTAAAGCAAGAGAAAAAAAGGGAGCAGCAGGAACTTGGATACTAGCTTGGTTTCCCCTTTGGAAAAAAGTGCTTCCAATCCTTCTCCTAACAATATGACAGAATTTGCAGCTGAAGTGGCTAAAATTCTGACACCTCAGTTTGATATGATCAAACAGAGATCAGAAATGAGATATCCAACCTTACCTTGGAGGTTAGGCAATTCTCATCTAGATTAGATGAGATTGAGAACCGGATCTCAGACCTGGAAGACAGATTTAATGTGACTGATCCTACAATGGATACTCACAGTAAAATTATCACCTCTTTGCAAGCTAAGATTGAAGATCTCGAGGATCGATCGAGACGCAATAATCTTAAAGTGATTGGTCTCCCTGAATCCCCTGAATTTCAAGACCTTATGAATTTTGTCACTATTACACTACCACAAGCTCTGCAAATCCCAGCTCCTGCTGTTCCCTTTCTGATAGAAAGGGTACATAGGATAGGCCAACAACGTGAATCTACTGAGGCCCAGAGACCTAGGCCAGTAATTTTTAAATTTGTGAATTTTCAAGACAAATTATTATTCCTCAAACATTACAGGAAATGTAGTCCTCTTTCCATAGGCTCTCATAAGCTATTATTGTTTCAGGATTTCTCTTCGGAAACACTAACCAAGAGAAGAGATATGTCCTTTTTTTATGGGAGGCTGCAGAAAGAAAACTACAATATTAGACTAATTTACCCTGCAAAGTTAATTGTACAGAGAGATGGGACTACACATACACTCAATAATGTTATGGAGGCTGAGGCTTTTTGTAGGGAAGCAGGGGTCCCATGAATACATACCCAATTTATTAGGAGAGGCTTCACGTTTATAGGAATATGGTAGTTATAGAAATTGTGTTTTTTTGGGTTCTGTTGGGGGGGGTCTCTGTGGGGGTTGTGTGCTGGTTGTTTGTCTTTTTTTTTTTTTCCCCTCTCTTCTCCCCTCTCTCCTCCTCTCTGCCGCCTGCCTCTCTCCGCTCCCTCTTGGTTCCTCTTTGCTTGCCATCATTGGAGTTGGTCCCCTGGGTTCGGCACCCAGGGTTGACAAGATAAATAGTCTTGATGGCATATAATCTTAAGCTTATGTCTTGGAATATAGGGGGCATTAATTCACCCATCAAAAGAAAAACCGTAATAAAACATTGGGGAAATTTAACCCCGACATAGTCCTCTACAGGAATTACACCTTAACGTAGTGAAATTCCCAAACTTAAATCTAAATGGGTGGGGGAAGTTGTGGCGGCTCCATTTACCTCAAGGAAGAGGGGGGTCGCAATTCTATTGAATCGAAAACTAGATTATCGAATAGTTAACATTGAACCCGATCCTGAAGGGAGATTCTAATACTGGAATTGGAAATTAATATAAGATATATACTTTGTAACATATACGGACGACCTAAAAATTGACCATAATTTTTGGTCAGCTCTTTCCGTTAAATACATAGATTTATAGGGCTCAATTTAATTATCGCAGGAGATTTTAACCTGGTTGCAGACCCCTTTTGGATAATCTAAAGAGGGCGCTAAACAGTAGAGCAGAAAAGTCCGGATCTTTCAGAAGTTATGCTCACACCTGGGTATGGTCGATTTATGGCGAGTGCAGAACCCAGACTCGTACATTTACGTGTGTATCCCATGTTCAACGCTCTTTCTCTCGGCTTGACTATTTCTGATATCAGAATCAATGCTTGCTAGGAATTGGGCCACTAGAATTGAAGACATAACTATTTCTGATCATGCTGTGATAGCATTAAATCTTACTATCGGACATAGTCGGCCTGGTAAGAATTATATTTCTTTTCCCAGATATCTAAGTAGTAATATCAAATTTCAGAACCATTTACGTCTGAAATGGACAGAATACCTTAAGAATAACGGTAATTACATAGATAAGATCGAGACATTCTGGGAGGCCTCTAAGGCCGTACTACGTGAGAGATCAAATCTATACATACTATTGGACAAAAAAACGTAGTTTATTGGCTAGACAACTAGCCAATCTGGTCAAGAACACATATAGAGCTTATATTACCAGACATACTAGAGAATGTTGGGGGGAATACATTGCGGCTAAGACACTCGGGATACACACATGAAACAGACCAGTGCCCAGGAAGAACTCAGAATGAAAGCCAGATATGGGGGGTTCACAGGTAGATCAGCAAAGTTTCTAGCGATAGTTAATAAACCTTCAGCTAGACATGCAATTGCTTCTATCAAGCAAGGATCCACGAGATATACAGGCATACAGATATAGAGAAAGTATTCTTTGACTTCTTCCAGGACTTATATAAACAAGACCTCCCTAATCCAGATAAGAAAGAGGCATTCTGGGGAAAGATTAAAGTACCACGTTATCTATAGAAGCTAGAATATCATTAATTGCCCATTACTGAAGAAGAAATTCTATGGGCAATTAAGAACGCGGAATCTAATAAAGCAGCTGGTCTGGATGCTCTCCCCATTGAATATTATAGAATTCTTCAACTCCAGGTGTTACCTAAACTAACTAAGCTATTTAATCTTTATTTCTCTGAGAATACGAGGTGCTCTACCTCCTTCTCAGCTGCAAATATTTCTTTGATATTAAAAAAGGGGAAAGACCCAGAGCTACCAAGCTCCTACAGACCTATTCTCGGTCTTAAACACTGACTATAAGCTGCTCGCGTCTATTGTAGCCTTACGATTGAATCCGTATATGGGCGATTTAGTACACGAGAACCAATCGTGGCTTTATGCCTGGACGTAGAGCCGGGTAAGGAATACGAGGAAACTGTTAATCCTGATGGAATCCTTCTGGAATAAATATAAAGGCTATGGAACCTCACGAAAGTATAGATAAGCTATCCTAACGGTCGTCGCGGAAAAGGCTTTCGATAGGGTCACTGGGGACCACCTGTTTATTGCGCTAGATCAATTTGGGTTCTCGGGTTCTTTTAATAACTATAGTACGCTTAATCTATAGTACTCCCTCATCCGCAGTGATTATCAATAATACATCTACCAACCGAGTTAATCTAGTTAGAGGGACCAGACAAGGCTGCCCACTCGCCCCCCTTCCTGTTCAATCTTAGCATAGAACCTCTGGCTATTCTATTACGTCAAGAGCTCGAGGGGATTACACTTGCAGGTGAGAAGCTGGTACTCCTCTTCTATGCGGATGATCTTCTTCTATTTCTATCTAATCTTAAGGTTCATTACCCATTTTACAGAGCATTACTCAAGAGTTTGGGGAAATCTCAGGGTTTAAGATCAATACTTCCAATCGGAATTAATGTGGTTATACAAAAACCCCACAGTCGCAGGTTACCATCCCTTTTCGAGAGGTCCTCCAGATTACATACCTTGTCTTAAGACTATCCAGAAACCCAGAAGAATGGGTATAGTTTTAAATCATAAGATGGTGACGAACTCCTGCAAAAGGAAGCTGAGAATGGACCAGGCTACCGATTTCATTAACTGCTCGGGTGACTCTGATCAAAGTCAGTCACCTTCCCAAAGCTTCTTTACATCTTACAAAAATATCCCTTGGTTCTTACATAAAAAAGATATCACTATATACAATAAGGCTTGCTCCAAATTTTTATGGAACGGCAAGAGACCGCGGATTGCCTCCCATAGCTCATGAACTCTAAGATAGCACGGTCCTGGCACTTCCTAATATTCAGACATATAATCTGGTTATTATAGCTAGATTTGCACTAGATTGGTTAACTGGGAGGGGAGAAATTCACGTTGTTACTTGGGAATCGCAGGTGGTGGCTCCCTTCCAGTTGAAAGCTCTTTTACATTGTCCACTCACCTCAATTCCATCCAACATATTTCATCTAGGTACTTTTAAGAATGCCATCACGGCCTGGCAAAGGCTTTGTTCAGAACTGGGTAATTCTCCCTATATTTCACAATACTTACCCATAGTGGCAACCCAGAGTTTAGTCCAGGCCTTTCCAATCAGATATTTAAAGGCTGGGAGGCAAAAGGTCTCCAAACCTTGTGGCAAATACTAGATGCAAGAGGATTTCCAGTATCAGTTTCAAGAAATCGCAAGATCAGTTTGATATAGGGTAATGCGTGAATTTTATGCCTACCTCCAGAGTCAGACATTTCTCCAGGTAGCTGCTCACAAAATATGGGAATAATTGGTCTTTAGGTGAGTTACAGGCCAGGATCTCTATGTATTGCAGCAGGAATATATACAATTTCTCCTATGTATCTACTGTTAAATCAGAAAGCGTCAAACTTTCAAGTAAACGAGATGATTGATAGATGGGACTACCCTATTTCCGGATGTAATGACAGACTATTGTGGGGAGTTTTAAAATAGTCCAACAGAGTTGGGTCCCGACATCATGGAGGGAGGTCACAGATGAAAGTTGGGCTACAGAGAATACCTTACACCCGCGTCCTCTCTAAATGGACAAATTAAAGGTTCTCCTGCCCTTAGATGTTCAGCTACAGGAGCTGATCTATACCATTGTCTATGAGCTGCCCACGATTCGTCAATACTGGGGGGAAAATCATATTTTGGATGATGGTAGTTCTGAAGTTGGACCACAAAATATCTCCGATTGAGATTTTTTTCTTGTAAAATTCCAGGGTATACCTAAGATTATAGTCTAATAAACACCATTATATTAGCAGCAACTAACCTTATCTTTAAAGCATGGAAAGCATCCTCTGCACCCACAATGACCCAATGTAAAAGGGCTTTGACGGATCAATTCATATAGAACAGATCAATATACCATACCCACAAGATAAATACTTAGCGGTATTTTTTAAAAGGTGGGAAATATTTGTAAGATCTCTGCCCCTAATACACCAAAAAAAATTAATCAAACCAATCAGAAACTCGAGTTTATTCATATGAATATTTTGGCGGGTCACTTTCCAGGTGAATGGCTGGAGACTCTGAGTTAGGGGGGCCGGGGGAGGTGGGGGTTGGGAGGGGGGGATAGGGGTTTCTTCTGTTTTTTTTTTTGTTTTTTTTTGTTGTAGGGTTTGGTGAAGGGCGGGGGGGGGTGGAAAAGATAAAAATGCAACTAAGATAAAGATAAGATTAGCTACCTGACAAAAGCTACACGTTACACTAGGCACTTTTTAGCCGATATATAATGCTTGCTCTGATAAGTTTTGTTAGATTTGTATTTATGCACGGACACTTTAGTCCGTCTATTCTGGTTTACAACTATGTACTTATGCTCTATATCTATTATGGCACTTGTATTTGCTTTTATTTGCTACCGTCAATGTAACAAATATCTTTGTCTTTGTTTATAATAAAGTTAACAAAAAAAAATTTCAGTTTTTATCTCCGCCCATAATTTAAATGAATTTTGGATTAACCATGAAAATAGCTTTTCCAATTGCAGCAACTAGAAATCTATCTCCTACTGAAGAGTTCCAAAAAGAACGAAACAGGCTTGTCTAGTGAGTGATTTCTGGTTTGCTGTCATAATCCTGTTTTAAAAGAATTGCTGTGTCAAAAACTGTATTTTTGAAGCAAAAAAGTGAGAATTTGCATATCTACTTTGCATATCTTACCCACAATTCTCTTGTGCATTGGAAACATTGTATATTAAGAATTTCTGGGGAAAAGTAAGGTGGGAATACTTACCTAGATGTACTAATTCATATGCAAATATTTACATTGATTTAATTTGAGACATGGAGTATTTTATTTGAGTTTTTATCTCCCCCATAATTTTAATGAATTTTGGTTTAACCATGAAAATAGCTTTCCAATGCAGCAACTAGAAATCTATCTCCTACTGATGAGTGCCAAATAGAACGAAACAGGCTTGTCTAGTGAGTTATATCTGGTTTGCTGTGTCCAAAACAGTATTTTTGAAGCAAAAAAACTTAGAATTTGCATATCTTACCCACAATTCTCTAGTGCATTGGAAACATTGTATATTAAGAATTTCTGGGGAAAAGTAAGCGGGGATACTTACCTAGATGTACTAATTTAATATGCAAATATTTACATTGATTTAATTTGAGACATGGAGGATTTTATTTCAGTTTTTATCTCCCCCCATAATTTTAATGAAATTGGATTAACCATGAAAATAGCTTTTCCGATGCAGCAACTAGAAATCTATCTCTTACTGATGAGTTCCAAAAAGAACGAAACAGGCTTGTCCTATCGAGTTGATTTCTGGTTTGCTGCCAAAATCCTGTTTAACCTTTTAAAGCCGTTATGCCGTTCCATTCCGTCATAATTAGACTGGGCTTTAACAAGCCGTTATGACGGAATGGAACGTCATAACTAACGGCTGTCCTGAAGCCTTCTGTGCTTCAGGGATTTAATCGCGGTCTGGAGGGCGTTCCTAGGATTGTAGGGACGCCCCCCAGATGCGATCCAATAATTGAAATCTCGCGATCGTATGCACGATCGCGTAGTTTCAATTTGTCTTCTTCGGAACAGGTGTTCCGATGTAGGCACTTTAACCCTGTCACGAAAGGGTTAAAAGGATCGCTTTGTCAAAACAGTATTTTTGAAGCAAAAAAACTGAGAATTTGCATATCTAATTTGCATATCTTACCCACAATTTTCTTGTGCATTGGAAACATTGTATATAAAAATTTCTGGGGAAAAGCAAGCAGGGATACTTATCTAGATGTACTAATTTCATATGCAAATATTTACATTGATTTAATTTTGAGACATGGAGAATTTTAATCTCAGTTTTTTTATTTTCCCCCATAATTTTTAATGAATTTTGGTTTAACCATGAAAATAGCTTTTCCAATGCAGCAACCAGAAATCTATCTCCTACTGATGAATTCCAAAAAGAACGAAGCAGTCTTGTCTAGTGAGTGATTTCTGGTTTGTTGTCATAATCTTGTTTAACCCTTTCGTGACAGGGTTAAAGTGCCTACATCGGAACAACTGTTCCGATGTAGACAAATTGAAACTACGCGATCGTGCATACGATCGCGAGATTTCAATTATTGGATCGCATCTGGGGGGCGTCCCTACAATCCTAGGAAACGCCCTCCAGACCGCGATTAAATCCCTGAAGCACAGAAGGCTTCAGGACAGCCGATTAGTTATGACGTGTCATAACGGCTTTAAAGCCAGTCTAATTATGACGGAATGGAACGGCATAACGGCTTTAAAAGGGTTAAAAGGATAGCTGTGTCAAAACAGTATTTATGAAGCAAAAAAACTGAGAATTTGCATATCTTACCCACAATTCTCATGTGCATTGGAAACATTGTATATTAAGATTTTCTGGGGAAAAGCAAGCGGGATACTTACCTAAATCTACTAATTTCATATGCAAATATTTACATTGATTTAATTTTGAGACATAGAGGATTTTAATTTCAGTTTTTTATCTCCCACCATAATTTTAATGAATTTTGGTTTAACCATGAAAATAGCTTTTCCAATACAGCAACCAGAAATCTATCTCCTACTGAGTTCCAAAAAGAACGAAACAGGCTTGTCTAGTGAGTGATTTCTGGTGTGCTGTCCTATTCCTATTTAAAAGGATCTCTGTGTCAAAACAATATTTTTGAAGCAAAAAAACTGAGAATTTGCATATCTTACCCACAATTCACATTTGCATTGGAAACATTGTATATTAAGAATTTCTGGGGAGAAGCAAGTGGGGATACTTACCTAGATGTACTAATTTCATATGCAAATATTTACATTGATTTAATTTTGAGACATAGAGGATTTTAATTTCAGTTTTTATCTCCCACCATAATTTTAATGAATTTTGGGTTTAACCATGAAAATAGCTTTTCCAATGCAGCAACCAGAAATCTGCAGGCAACCAGAAATCTATCTCCTTCTGAGTTCCAAAAAGAACGAAACAGGCTTGTCTAGTGAGTGATTTCTGGTTTTGCTGTCATAATCCTGTTTAAAAGGATCGCTGTGTCAAAACAGTATTTTTGAAGCAAAAAAAAACTGAGAATTTGCATAGTTAATTTTCATATCTTACCCACAATTCTCGTGTGCATTGGAAACGTATATTAAGAATCTTTGGGGGAAAAGTAAGCGCGGATACAAACCTAGATGTACTAATTTCATATGCAAATATTTACATTGATTTAATTTTGAGACATGGAGGATTTTAAATTTCAGTTTTTTGTCCCCCCATAATTTTAAAGAATTTGGGATTAACCATGAAAATAGCTTTTCCAATTGCAGCAACCAGAAATCTATCTCCTGCTGATGAGTTCCAAAAAGAACAAAACAGGCTTGCCTAATGAGTGATTTCTGTTTGCTGTCATAATCCTGTTTAAAAGGATCTCTGTGTCAAAACAGTATTTTTGAAGCAAAAAGACTGAGAATTTGCATATCTCACCCACAATTCTCTTGTGCATTGGAAACATTGTATATTAAGAATTTCTGGGGAAAAGCAAGCGGGGATACTTACCTAGATTTAACGAATTTCATATGCAAATATTTACATTGATTTAATTTTGAGACATGGAGGATTTTAATTTCAGTTTTTTATCTCCCCCCATAATTTTAATGAATTTTGGATTAACCATGAAAATAGCTTTTCCAATGCAGCGACCAGAAATCTATCTCCTACTGATGAATTCCAAAAAGAACGAAACAGGCTTGTCTAGTGAGTGATTTCTGGATTGCTGCCATAATCTTGTTTAAAAGGATCGCTGTGTCAAAACAGTATTTTTAAAGCAAAAAAAGTGAGAATTTGCATATCTTACCCACAATTCTCTTGTGCATTGGAAACATTGTATATTAAGAATTTTTGGGAAAAGTAAGTGGGAATACTTACCTAGATGTACTAATTTCATATGCAAATATTTACATTGATTTAATTTGAGACATGGAGAATTTTATTCTCAGTTTTTTATTTTCCCCCCATAATTTTAATGAATTTTGGTTTTAACCATGAAAATAGCTTTTCCAATGCAGCGACCAGAAATCTATCTCCTACTGAAGAATTCCAAAAAGAGTGAAACAGGCTTGTCTAGTGAGTGATTTTCTGGTGTTGCTGTCATAATCTTGTTTAAAAGGATCGCTGTGTCAAAACAGTATTTTTGAAGCAAAAAAAAGTGAGAATTTGCATATCTTACCCACAATTCTCTTGTGCATTGGAAACATTGTATATTAAGAATTTCTGGGGGAAAAGCAAGTGGGGATGCTTACCTAGATGTACTAATTTCATATGCAAATATTTACATTGATTTAATTTTGAGACATGGAGTATTTTTATTCTCAGTTTTTTATTTCCCCCCCATAATTTTAATGAATTTTGGTTTAACCATGAAAATAGCTTTTCCAATGCAGCAACCAGAAATCTATCTCCCTACTGATGAGTTCCAAAAAGAACGAAACAGGTTTGTCTAGTGAGTAATTTCTGGTTTGCTGTCATAATCCTATTTAATCCTTTTAAAGCCGTTATGCCGTTCTATTCCGTCATATTTACACTGGGCTTTAAAGCCGTTATGACGGAATAGAACGTCATATCAAACGGCTGTCCTGAAGCCTTCTGCGCTTCAAGGACTTGATCGCGGTCTGGAGGGCGTTCCTAGGGTTGTAGGGACGCCCCCCAGATGCGATCCAATAATTGAAATCTCGCGATCGTATGCACGATCGCGTAGTTTCAATTTGTCTACATCGGAACAGGTGTTCTGATGTAGACACTTTAACCCTGTCACGAAAGGGTTAAAAGGATCTCTGTGTCAAAACAATTTTTTTTTGAAGCAAATAAATGGAGAATTTGCATATCTCACCCACAATTCTCTTGTGGAATGGAAACATTGTATATTAAGAATTTCTGGGGAAAAGCAAGTGGGGATACGTACCTAGATGTACTAATTTCATATGCAAATATTTACATTGATTTAATTTTGAGACATAGAGGATTTTAATTTCAGTTTTTATCTCCCACCATAATTTTAATGAATTTTGGTTTAACCATGAAAATAGCTTTTCCAATGCAGCAACCAGAAATCTATCTCCTACTGAGTTCCAAAAAGAACGAAACAGGCTTGTCTAGTGAGTGATTTCTGGTTTGCTGTCATAATCCTGTTTAAAAGGATCGCTGTGTCAAAACAGTATTTTTGAAGCAAAAAAACCCCTGAGAATTTGCATAGCTAATTTGCATATCTTACCCACAATTCTCGTGTGCATTGGAAACATTGTATATTAAGAATTTTTGGGGAAAAGTAAGCGGGGATACTTACCTAGATGTACTAATTTCATATGCAAATATTTACATTGATTTAATTTTGAGACATGGAGGATTTTAATTTCAGTTTTTTGTCCCCCCATAATTTTAAAGAATTTTGGATTAACCATGAAAATAGCTTTTCCAATGCAGCAACTAGAAATCTATCTCCTGCTGATGAGTTCCAAAAAGAACAAAACAGGGTTGCCTAGTGAGTGATTTCTGGTTTGCTGTCATAATCCTGTTTAAAAGGATCTCTGTGTCAAAACAGTATTTTTGAAGCAAAAAGACTGAGAATTTGCATATCTCACCCACAATTCTCTTGTGCATTGGAAACATTGTATATTAAGAATTTCTGGGGAAAAGCAAGCGGGGATACTTACCTAGATGTACTAATTTCATATGCAAATATTTACATTGATTTAATTTTGAGACATGGGGGATTTTAATTTCAGTTTTTTATCTCCCCCCATAATTTTAATGAATTTTGGATTAACCATGAAAATAGCTTTTCCAATGCAGCAACTAGAAATCTATCTCTTACTGATGAGTTCCAAAGAGAACAGGCTTGTCTAGTGAGTGATTTCTGGTTTGCTGTCATAATCTTGTTTAAAAGGATCGCTGTGTCAAAACAGTATTTATGAAACAAAAAGACTGAGAATTTGCAAATCTTACCCACAATTCTCTTGTGCATTGGAAACATTGTATATTAAGAATTTCTGGGGAAAAGCAAGCGGGGATACTTACCTAGATGTACTAATTTCATATGCAAATATTTACATTGATTTAATTTTGAGACATGGAGGATTTAATTGCAGTTTTTTTATCTCCCACCATAATTTTAATGAATTTTGGTTTAACCATGAAAATAGCTTTTCCAATGCAGCAACCAGAAATCTATCTCCTACTGAGTTCCAAAAAGAACGAAACAGGCTTTTCTAGTGAGTGATTTTTGGTTTGCTGTCATA
Source organism: Bombina bombina (assembly GCF_027579735.1). Lineage (NCBI taxonomy): Eukaryota > Metazoa > Chordata > Amphibia > Anura > Bombinatoridae > Bombina > Bombina bombina. The sequence continues at coordinate 61,982,703 of NC_069507.1, read as the reverse complement.
GTCTTGTTTAACCTTTTAAAGCCGTTATGCCGTTCCATTCCGTCATAATTAGACTGGGCTTTAAAGCCGTTATGACGGAATGGAACGTCATAACTAACGGCTGTCCTGAAGCCTTCTGTGCTTCAGGGATTTAATCGCGGTCTGGAGGGCGTTCCTAGGATTGTAGGGACGCCCCCCAGATGCGATCCAATAATTGAAATCTCGAGATCGTATGCACGATCGCGTAGTTTCAATTTGTCTACATCGGAACAGTTGTTCCGATGTAGGCACTTTAACCCTGTCACGAAAGGGTTAAAAGGATCGCTGTGTCAAAACAGTATTTTTGAAGCAAAAAAACTGAGAATTTGCATATCTTACCCACAATTCTCATGTGCATTGGAAACATTGTATATTAAATATTTTTGGGGAAAAAGTAAGCGGGGATACTTACCTAGATGTACTAATTTCATATGCAAATATTTACATTGATTTAATTTTGAGACATGGAGATTTTAATTTCAGTTTTTTGTCCCCCCATAATTTTAAAGAATTTTGGATTAATAATGAAAATAGCTTTTCCAATGCAGCAACCAGAAATCTATCACCTACTGAAGAATTCCAAAAAGAATGAAACAGGCTTGTCTAGTGAGTGATTTCTGGTTTGCTGTCATAATCCTGTTTAAAAGGATCGTTGTGTCAAAACAGTATTTTGAAGCAACAAAGTGAGAATTTGCATATCTAATTTGCATATCTTACCCACTATTCTCTTGTGCGTTGGAAACATTGTATATTAAAAATTTCTGGGGAAAAGCAAGCAGGGATACTTATCTAGATGTACTAATTTCATATGCAAATATTTACATTGATTAATTTGAGACATGGAGAATTTTAATCTCAGTTTTTTATTTTCCCCCCATAATTTTAATGAATTTTGGTTTAAACCATGAAAATAGCTTTTCCAATGCAGCAACCAGAAATCTATCTTCTACTGATGAATTCCAAAAAGAACGAAGCAGTCTTGTCTAGTGAGTGATTTCTGGTTTGTTGTCATAATCTTGTTTAACCCCTTAATGACCACAATGTACCCTGTATGTCACTGGTCGTTAAGGGTTTTTTCAGGACATAATAGCACAAGTCTAGCAACAACACGCTATTAATGACCTCCCTCCAGCAGGCTTTGTGGAATAGAGCAGTCTCAACGCTGGTGGCAAGACCGCGCTATAAAACAATCAAGTCCCAAAAAATGTCCAGCGACATACAGGGTACGTCGCTGGTCCTTAAGGGGTTGAAAGGATAGCTGTGTCAAAACAGTATTTATGAAGCAAAAAAACTGAGAATTTGCATATCTTACCCACAGTTCTCATGTGCATTGGAAACATTGTATATTAAGATTTTCTGGGAAAAGCAAGCGGGGATACTTATCTAAATCTACTAATTTCATATGCAAATATTTACATTGATTTAATTTTGAGACATAGAGGATTTTAATTTCAGTTTTTTATCTCCCACCATAATTTTAATGAATTTTGGTTTAACCATGAAAATAGCTTTTCCAATGCAGCAACCAGAAATCTATCTCCTACTGATGAGTTCCAAAAAGAACGAAACAGGCTTGTCTAGTTAATGATTTCTGGTTTGCTGTCATAATCCTATTTAAAAGGATCTCTGTGTCAAAACAATATTTTTGAAGCAAAAAAACGGAGAATTTGCATATCTCACCCACAATTCTCTTGTGGATTGGAAACATTGTATATTAAGAATTTCTGGAGAAAAGCAAGTGGGGATACTTACCTAGATGTACTAATTTCATATGCAAATATTTACATTGATTTAATTTTGAGACATAGAGGATTTTAATTTCAGTTTTTATCTCCCACCATAATTTTAATGAATTTTGGTTTAACCATGAAAATAGCTTTTCCAATGCAGCAACCAGAAATCTATCTCCTTCTGAGTTCCAAAAAGAACGAAACAGGCTTGTCTAGTGAGTGATTTCTGGTTTGCTGTCATAATCCTGTTTAAAAGAATCGCTGTGTCAAAACAGTATTTTTGAAGCAAAAAAAACTGAGAGTTTGCATAGTTAATTTTCATATCTTACCCACAATTCTCGTGTGCATTGGAAACATTGTATATTAAGAATCTTTGGGGAAAAGTAAGCGCGGATACAAACCTAGATGTACTAATTTCATATGCAAATATTTACATTGATTTAATTTTGAGACATGGTGGATTTTAATTTCAGTTTTTTGTCCCCCCATAATTTTAAAGAATTTTGGATTAACCATGAAAATAGCTTTTCCAATGCAGCAACCAGAAATCTATCTCCTGCTGATGAGTTCCAAAAAGAACAAAACAGGCTTGTCTAGTGAGTGATTTCTGGTTTGCTGTCATAATCCTGTTTAAAAGGATCTCTGTGTCAAAACAGTATTTTTGAAGCAAAAAGACTGAGAATTTGCATATCTCACCCACAATTCTCTTGTGCATTGGAAACATTGTATATTAAGAATTTCTGGGGAAAAGCAAGCGGGGATACTTACCTAGATTTACGAATTTCATATGCAAATATTTACATTGATTTAATTTTGAGACATGGAGGATTTTAATTTCAGTTTTTTATCTCCCCCCATAATTTTAATGAATTTTGGATTAACCATGAAAATAGCTTTTCCAATGCAGCGACCAGAAATCTATCTCCTACTGAAGAATTCCAAAAAGAATGAAACAGGCTTGTCTAGTGAGTGATTTCTGGTTTGCTGTCATAATCCTGTTTAAAAGGATCGCTGTGTCAAAACAGTAGTTTTGAAGCAAAAAAGTGAGAATTTGCATATCTTACCCACAATTCTCTTGTGCATTGGAAACATTGTATATTAAGAATTTTTGGGGAAAAGTAAGTGGGAATACTTACCTAGATGTACTAATTTCATATGCAAATATTTACATTGATTTAATTTTGAGACATGGAGAATTTTATTCTCAGTTTTTTATTTTCTCCCCATAATTTTAATGAATTTTGGTTTAACCATGAAAATAGCTTTTCCAATGCAGCGACCAGAAATCTATCTCCTACTGAAGAATTCCAAAAAGAATGAAACAGGCTTGTCTAGTGAGTGATTTCTGGTTTGCTGTCATAATCCTGTTTAAAAGGATCGCTGTGTCAAAACAGTAGTTTTGAAGCAAAAAAGTGAGAATTTGCATATCTTACCCACAATTCTCTTGTGCATTGGAAACATTGTATATTAAGAATTTTTGGGGAAAAGTAAGTGGGAATACTTACCTAGATGTACTAATTTCATATGCAAATATTTACATTGATTTAATTTTGAGACATGGAGAATTTTATTCTCAGTTTTTTATTTTCCCCCCATAATTTTAATGAATTTTGGTTTAACCATGAAAATAGCTTTTCCAATGCAGCAACCAGAAATCTATCTCCTACTGATGAGTTCCAAAAAGAACGAAGCAGGCTTGTCTAGTGAGTGATTTCTGGTTTGTTGTCATAATCTTGTTTAAAAGGATAGTTGTGTCAAAACAGTGCTTATGAAGCAAAAAAACTGAGAATTTGCATATCTTACCCACAATTCTCATGTGCATTGGAAACATTGTATATTAAGATTTTCTGGGGAAAAGCAAGCGAGGATATTTACCTAAATCTACTAAATTCATATGCAAATATTTACATTGATTTAATTTTGAGACATAGAGGATTTTAATTTCAGTTTTTTATCTCCCACCATAATTTTAATGAATTTTGGTTTAACCATGAAAATAGCTTTTCCAATGCAGCAACCAGAAATCTATCTCCTACTGATGAGTTCCAAAAAGAATGAAACAGGTTTGTCTAGTGAGTGATTTCTGGTTTGCTGTCATAATCCTATTTAACCTTTTAAAGCCGTTATGCCGTTCCATTCCGTCATAATTAGACTGGGCTTTAAAGCCGTTATGACGGAATGGAACGTCATAACTAACGGCTGTCCTGAAGCCTTCTGTGCTTCAGGGATTTAATCGCGGTCTGGAGGGCGTTCCTAGGATTGTAGGGACGCCCCCCAGATGCGATCCAATAATTGAAATCTCGCGATCGTATGCACGATCGCGTAGTTTCAATTTGTCTACATCGGAACAGTTGTTCCGATGTAGGCACTTTAACCCTGTCACGAAAGGGTTAAAAGGATCTCTGTGTCAAAACAATATTTTTGAAGCAAATAAACGGAGAATTTGCATATCTCACCCACAATTCTCTTGTGGATTGGAAACATTGTATATTAAGAATTTCTGGGGAAAAGCAAGTGGGGATACGTATCTAGATGTACTAATTTCATATGCAAATATTTACATTGATTTAATTTTCAGACATAGAGGATTTTAATTTCAGTTTTTATCTCCCACCATAATTTTAATGAATTTTGGTTTAACCATGAAAATAGCTTTTCCGATGCAGCAACCAGAAATCTATCTCCTACTGAGTTCCAAAAAGAACGAAACAGGCTTGTCTAGTGAGTGATTTCTGGTTTGCTGTCATAATCCTGTTTAAAAGGATCGCTGTGTCAAAACAGTATTTTTGAAGCAAAAAAAACTGAGAATTTGCATAGCTAATTTGCATATCTTACCCACAATTCTCGTGTGCATTGGAAACATTGTATATTAAGAATCTTTGGGGAAAAGTAAGCGGGGATACTTACCTAGATGTACTAATTTCATATGCAAATATTTACATTGATTTAATTTTGAGACATGGAGGATTTTAATTTCAGTTTTTTGTCCCCCCATAATTTTAAAGAATTTTGGATTAACCATGAAAATAGCTTTTCCAATGTAGCAACCAGAAATCTATCTCCTGCTGATGAGTTCCAAAAAGAACAAAACAGGTTTGCCTAATGAGTGATTTCTGGTTTGCTGTCATAATCCTGTTTAAAAGGATCTCTGTGTCAAAACAGTATTTTTGAAGCAAAAAGACTGAGAATTTGCATATCTCACCCACAATTCTCTTGTGCATTGGAAACATTGTATATTAAGAATTTCTGGGAAAAGCAAGCGGGGATACTTACCTAGATTTACGAATTTCATATGCAAATATTTACATTGATTTAATTTTGAGACATGGAGGATTTTAATTTCAGTTTTTTATCTCCCCCCATAATTTTAATGAATTTTGGATTAACCATGAAAATAGCTTTCCCAATGCAGCAACCAGAAATCTATCTCTTACTGATGAGTTCCAAAAAGATTGAAACAGGCTTGTCTAGTGAGTGATTTCTGGTTTGCTGTCATAATCTTGTTTAGATTGAAATAGTTTTTATTATTGTTGTACAGTGTGAATAATACATGGGTCAGTTCGGTGGAAAAAAAAACAGTTGACAAATTTCAAACAAATGTAAGCCATTTAACAGATTCTAATGGTCCACCGCTTCCTCCTTTTTAATGAGTTCTGTTAGTCACTCTTTACCATGTGTCGTCAATCATAGCTCCTATTGAAGCCAACAATTATTTATTTAATTTTCTGTATCTGAACATATATAACAATCAACATATTTAACTAATGTAACCCCTATGCCAGTCAACTGCATAAATCATATTAATAAGTGATCAATAAACGTTTCTTAACAAATCATCGTATCTCAAGAACCCTCAGAGCGCACCTTCCAATCCCTCCCATCTTCTCCTATACTTATATCCTTGTCTCCTTCTGTCTCTCCTGTTATCTCGTCCTTATATTTGCTTCTCATTTAGAATCCAATAGAACCAAACTTGGTTGAAGACTTCAACTGTATCTTGTATATAAGCAGCTGTCTGACACATGTCAAACATGTTTTTAATCCTTCCAAGTATCTCCCCCCTTTCTGGCACTCCTATTTTCCAGTGTTTTGCTATAGCTGTGCGGGTCACTGTACATAAGATTCTAATTAACTTATTTATTGGTGTGTTAAACCTCAAATCATCGACGTTCAATAGTGCCTGCATAGGTGTCAATATAACTTGCTCCTCTAATATGGTGGTTAACATCTTGGACAGGTCTAGCCAAACCCTCTGAACATTTGGGCATTCCCACCACATATGAAAATATGTACCTAATTGCGTGCAACCTCTATAACACTGTGTGGTGCCTCCCTGAACCATGTGCGCTGTTTTTAGAGGGGTCAAATACCAGCGAAAAGTTGTCTTTATATTGTTTTCCCTCAGATCCGCTCCCAATAAGCCTCTAGCTGAGTTTAAAAAAATCTGGTTCCATGTTGTTAAGTCAAATGTTCTCTCTAAGTCCGCTTCCCACCGAAGAATGACAGGAGATTTTGTTGTTGTGTGTGATTCTTGGATGTGTAAATATAAATGTGATACCGCACTTTTCTGTCTAAACTCCGCACTGCACAACCTCTCAAAGATGGTTGTGCCTTTGGTCTCTATTCCAAGCCTAAGATATGATGTAACAGCCGAAGCTATCTGTAAGTATAAAAACCAGGGAAGACGTATCATTCCAAGTTTATCTTGAAGCTGTTGATACGTTATAATTTTCTTGTTGACCAAGAAGTCTGCTATTCTATATAAATCTTTGTGTGCCCATTTATCTATGAGGCGACTAGATTCTCTGGAAACTATATATTTTATGGGTCTTATTAAAGAATTAGCCGGTAAAAATGCATATTGTTTGTTATATATTTCTAGTTGTTTGATCGTCGTCTTGGTAATTAGGTTCTGAGAAATCTTAAGTCTCTCACCAGTATTTTTACCCCATAGTATATCTCCTGGGTCATCATAGCCCCCTACGAGTGCTTCTAATTTAGGCCATAGTATGTCCTCCTGTCTTCTCCCTAAGAGAGAGTTTTGGGCCAGTCTAGCTGCCGAGTAATAGTCCCTTAGATTTGGGAGTCCCACTCCCCCCAGCTGTCTATGCCTAGTGAGTGTGTCATGAGGTATCCTTGCGTGTCTAGACCCTCTAAGATATTTATGAAGGTCTGTTTGAAGAGCTTTTAGGTCAGATTTATCTATGCTTATGGGTAAGGTACGGAACAAATACAGGAGTCTCGGGAGTACCGTCATCTTAATTGATGAAAGCCTCCCATACCAGGAGAAATTATAACTCTTCCATTTCTGCAAATCAGCTCTAATCGACTTAAACATGGGTATATCGTTAGCTTTATATAGGTGAGAAGAGTGTGTCGTTAGTTTTATCCCCAAATATTTCAAATCGCTTTTCACCCAGTCAAAATCAAAATTTGTTTCAATCAGTTTGATGGTCTGCTTTGGTAAATTTAATGGGAGTGCTTCGCATTTATCTAAATTTAATTTGTATCCCGAAACGTCTGAAAATTGTTGTATGATGTCATATATGTGAGGGAGAGAAATGAGTGGTTTTGTTACTGTCAGCAGCACATCGTCCGCAAATAGTGCAATTTTGTGCTGGGACTGCTGTATTTGCAAGCCAGTAATGATTGGGGAATTTCTTATGTTTGCAGCTAATGGCTCGATGCAAAGTGCAAAAAGGAGGGGTGAAAGTGGGCAACCCTGTCTTGTGCCATTGAGAATTTTAAAAGTTGCAGATTGGTGTCCTATTGCTCTGATATATGCTGTTGGTGTTGAATATAAGCTTTTCATTGCTTTCATGAAAGATCCCTTAAATCCCATCTTTATCAGCACTGTGTTCATGTATACCCAGTCCACTCTATCGAACGCCTTCTCCGCATCCAATGACAGGATCAGAGAAGGCGTCCGCTCGCGTTGTAAGTAGTCTATAACCGTAATCATTCGTCTGATATTATCTGGAGCCTCTCTATTTTTTACAAAGCCAACCTGATCTGGATGTATGATCGAGGGTAAGATGTGTTTCAGGCGATTGGCAAGTATTTTGGTCAAGATTTTCATATCCTGGTTTATTAAGGATATGGGTCTATAGTTTGAACACAGCGAAGCATTTCTACCTTTTTTGGGAATTACAATTATCTTGGCTTGTAGGAGGTCAGCGGGTATAGGTTGGCCCTCCAGTACATGGTTGGCAAATTTAACTATGTGGGGGGTCAATAGCTGTTTAAAAAGCCTATAGTATTCCCCCGGGAATCCATCCGGTCCCGGGGCTTTGCCTGGTTTGAGCTCCCTTATGGCCAATACCACTTCAGCATGTGTAACAGCTGAGTTTAACTGGTCTCGATCTTCCTCAGTTAATTGTGGCAGCTTCGCGGAGATCAAAAACCTCTCGAGAATAGTCTGCGTTTGGGTGTTGTGTTGGACTTTTTCCCCATCATATAGCTTTTTATAGTAATCTGCAAAAGTGTTCACAATTTCTTGTGGGTGAGATGTGATATTGCCTGATGTGTTCTGTATATGTGGAATGGACATTGACTGGTACTCCTCTCTAATTTTTTTAGCTAAATACCTATCAGGCTTATTTGCATAGATAAAATAATTAGCTTTAAGTCTTTGGGCTGCCCTAATAGAATTGTCGTTTAATAATGTTAGTAGATCTGCCTTCTTTTGGTTTAGGGAGTTCAATATATTTTGGGAGCCAGTCTGTTTATGTTCCTTTTCTAAAAGATTAATGTCTTGCTGGAGCTGCAGATAGCGAATGTTAGCTTGTTTTTTGTAATTTGTTTTTTCTTTTATTAATAGTCCTCTGAAAACTGATTTGTGGGCTGCCCACACCGAGATAGGGTTTGTTGTGGAGTCTGTATTGATTCTCCAGTAGTCACTCATGTCTTTTAGTAATCTGTCTTTTGTGGTAGGGTGTTTCAGGCAGGTCGGGTCGAAAGTCCATGTTTTGGTTCTGTTTGGTTCCATAAGGGATCCCAGAAGAAGCTGTGTAATAGAGTGGTCCGACCAAACACAAGTGTGTATATGTGCCTCACGTAATGTAGGTTGCAATATTTGACTTGTGAAAACATAATCAATTTTCGTGTAGCATTTATGCGCTGAGGAGTAATAAGTTGTGTCAGTAGTATCGCCGTACAGTGTGACCCATGTATCTTGTAACCCGTGTGGTCGGAATAGTTCACCAACCTTCCTAGCTATGCTTTGTTGTCTTATTTTCTTTTTTGAAATGTTTCCTGTCGTCGCCCTCCCTAATGCTACAAGGTCTATATTGAAATCCCCCGCCAGTATGATTCTCGATCTGGACCAGTTGGTAAGCAAATTAGTTATACATCTAAAGAATGGTTCTTGTTGCTCATTGGGTGCATAGATATTGCATAGGAGTACTTCAGTCCCCTGTATATTCCCCCTCACTATTAGATAGCGGCCCTCACTATCTTTCACTGTGTCTTTGTGTTCAAAACCCAAGGATGAATGAATCAGTATAGAGACTCCCCTAGTTTTAGTGTTAGCGGTGGAATGAAAGTGTTGTGAGTATTCTTTGGACCAATATTTAGGTATTTGTGTTTTCAGAAAGTGAGTTTCCTGTAAGAATAAAATATTTGCTTTAAGCTTTCTATATTGTGTTAGTGCAGTCCTCCTTTTTATGTCTGAATTAAGGCCTCTCACATTATGTGAAATCAAGTTTACTCCAGGTAAGTGTAGTTTTTCAGCCATAACAATATTTCAGTAAAATAATGCATACATCAGTATATAACCATCTCTTTTCGTTATTTAGGTAACCTGAAGTGTCAGATTCTGTGCTATTCTGTACGTCTATTCCTATAGTCCCTGTATTTTTAACCTCGGTGTAGCGCCCCAAAAAGGTGTTAACGAAGATGCAGTTGACTTGGCACAAAACAAACCAATTAAATAACATAACAAAACTTACATAATCCTGTAATAAAAAACAGTAACAACAATACAAAATTTCCCTAATTTGCATTGATATAACATATAACCAGTGATACTTTGTAGATCATATTATTATCCTTGTTTACCATAGGTGGTAGTGGATGAAGAATAACAAAATTGAAGAGCAGTGTTAGGTTAACAAAATAATCTGTGTATACAAAATAAGTTCTAGTGGTTTCAGCTCACCATCCACGACAGTCTAATTATATTGCATATAATTTTCAAAATACATCTCTGATAGTGTTTTAGAAAAGAGTCTCACCAATCTCCTAAATTCGATCTGCCACCAATAAAGTTCCAGTCAGATAAGGAATCATGTCTTGGATCGTTTATTATTCACTTTAATCCAACTGGATCTCTTGAGAGGATGTGTTAAGATTTGTGTCCCTCTCTTCTCCCCGAGATCGGGGTCAGGCGGTATGTCCGGTGCTTCGATACCTAGGGTCTTACAAGCCCCAGGAATCTCCTGTATTGTCTTGATTGAAGTTATCTTGCCATCTTTAAGTATGTTAAGGGCAAATGGAAAACCCCAGCGATATGTGATCTGGCGTTTTCTGAGCAATGAGGTTAATGGTCGAAGTGTGCTCCGTCGTTGTAGCGTTTTCACACATAGATCCTGAAAGAATTGCACCACGTTCCCCTGGTATTTAAACGTGGGGTTCTTCCGAGATGCATTCAAGATTTTTTCTTTATCAAGAAACCTGAGGAATTTGATGATCACATCCCTTGGTGGCATATCTTTCTGTGGTCTGGCCCTGAGTGCTCTGTGGGCCCTTTCGATATGGTATTCTGTATCATCTGTAGCCACTGTGATAGCTTTAAAGAGGCCTTGCAAATAAGGCAAAAGGTCAGCTGGTCCAATCGATTCCGGTATACCCTTTATCCGGAGGTTCGACCTCCTAGTGCGATTTTCAATGTCCTCCATTTTGTCTTGGAGGTCATCAATTTGTTGTTGTTGGAGGGAGATTGTTTGCGACATAACAGCTACATTTTCCTCAATATCCTCCTTGTCATTTTCTAGGGCTTCCACCCTGTTTCCCATTTCAAGCATTTCGTTCTTGATTTCTGTTAGACTGGAAGTCACTGTAGTATGTAGACTATCAATTTTATCCCAGAGCTTTTCAAAATTTGATGCAATGTCCTGTTTTGACACCAGCATACTGAGGTCTGCTTTGGTTACCGGTGTTTGATCGTCTGCAGGCTTGCTTTGTTCAGACTCTAAATCAGAATCCTCTTCTGCCTCCATTGTGGTAGTTTCTAGCTGTTTATGGGCTGCATTGGATCTAAGAAATGTATCCATAGATGTAAGCTTATTGAGTTTGTCCGTTTTTTGAAACCTTCTGGTAGACATTATGAATCAGGCCAGGAGTGCAGGCAACCTTGCTCGTTTCTGTGCAGAGTGATGAATATATATATCTTTTGTACCCTCAGATGCTGCTGCCAAGAGACAGCGTCCCATTTATTGTGGGTAAATTTGTGGCTTAGTTCTCCTTTGCATAAACACCAGTGAGATCTATAATAGCTGCCAGCAGTGTTCCGGTTCAGGTATTTCAATGATAGTTCACTTTCTGCAGATGTGTGTGGTCCTTACAGCTTGCTTTATATATCATCACTATCGCATCTACACAGTTTGTAATCCTTTCATTGAGGTATTCTAGCCATGGTGTGCAAAATCAAGAATATAAGACTCAATGTTCATCAAAGACTAAGCTCACCAGCCTGAGAGATGTTTATGTGCGTATCTTGGCGCTCTTTCTGTAATGTATCGCCATTATTTTTTATGTCCCCCTCTTGTGGTTTGTGTGCCCTTTAAACCCAGTTACCTCTTGTACGGGTTTTGCATCTTGGTGTCAAATCGAGCGGTGGAATCAGAACCACCAACAGTCATTCCCTCTTCTACTTCGAGAGAGATAGTAGTTAGCTGCGCATGGCCTCCAAGATGGCGTCCGCTGCATATATGCGTGTCTTGCACAGTTGCTATCGGGCGGATTTCCTCACTTTTTCTTAGAGAATTTCTCTCCGGATTGTAGCCGGGAACTGTACCACCAACCGCATTGCCTTGTTAGCCTCTTGGTGTGTAGTTATACGGCATTATTCACCTATTTTGCTGTATCACGTACCGGAGCTCAGCTCTCACACATCCATCCGTGTGCAGCTAGGCTCCGCCCCCCCGTCATAATCTTGTTTAAAAGGATCGCTGTGTCAAAACAGTATTTATGAAACAAAAAGACTGAGAATTTGCGAATCTTACCCACAATTCTTTTGTGCTTTGAAAACATTGTATATTAAGAATTTCTGGGGAAAAGCAAGCGGGATACTTACCTAGATGTACTAATTTCATATGCAAATATTTACATTGATATAATTTTGAGACATGGAGGATTTTAATTTCAGTTTTTATCTCCCACCATAATTTTAATGAATTTTGGTTTAACCATGAAAATAGCTTTTCCAATGCAGCAACCAGAAATCTATCTCCTACTGAGTTCCAAAAAGAACGAAACAGGCATGTCTAGTGAGTGATTTCTGGTTTGCTGTCATAATCCTGTTTAAAAGGATCGCTGTGTCAAAACAGTATTTTTGAAGCAAAAAAACTGAGAATTTGCATATCTTACCCACAATTCTCATGTGCATTGGAAACATTGTATATTAAATATTTTTGGGGAAAAGTAAGCGGGGATACTTACCTAGATGTACTAATTCCATATGCAAATGTTTACATTGATTTAATTTTGAGACATGGAGGATTTTAATTTCAGTTTTTTGTCCCCCCATAATTTTAAAGAATTTTGGATTAATAATGAAAATAGCTTTTCCAATGCAGCAACCAGAAATCTATCACCTACTGAAGAATTCCAAAAAGAATGAAACAGGCTTGTCTAGTGAGTGATTTCTGGTTTGCTGTCATAATCCTGTTTAAAAGGATCGTTGTGTCAAAACAGTATTTTTGAAGCAACAAAGTGAGAATTTGCATATCTAATTTGCATATCTTACCCACTATTCTCTTGTGCGTTGGAAACATTGTATATTTAAAATTTCTGGGGAAAAGCAAGCAGGGATACTTATCTAGATGTACTAATTTCATATGCAAATATTTACATTGATTTAATTTTGAGACATGGAGAATTTTAATCTCAGTTTTTTATTTTCCCCCCATAATTTTAATGAATTTTGGTTTAACCATGAAAATAGCTTTTCCAATGCAGCAACCAGAAATCTATCTCCTACTGATGAATTCCAAAAAGAACGAAGCAGTCTTGTCTAGTGAGTGATTTCTGGTTTGTTGTCATAATCTTGTTTAAAAGGATAGCTGTGTCAAAACAGTATTTATGAAGCAAAAAAACTGAGAATTTGCATATCTTACCCACATTTTTCATGTGCATTGGAAACATTGTATATTAAGATTTTCTGGGGGAAAGCAAGCGGGGATACTTACCTAAATCTACTAATTTCATATGCAAATATTTACATTGATTTAATTTTGAGACATAGAGGATTTTAATTTCAGTTTTTTATCTCCCACCATAATTTTAATGAATTTTGGTTTAACCATGAAAATAGCTTTTCCAATGCAGCAACCAGAAATCTATCTCCTACTGATGAGATCCAAAAAGAACGAAACAGGCTTGTCTAGTTAATGATTTCTGGTTTGCTGTCATAATCCTATTTAACCCTTTCGTGACAGGGTTAAAGTGCCTACATCGGAACAACTGTTCCGATGTAGACAAATTGAAACTACGCGATCGTGCATACGATCGCGAGATTTCAATTATTGGATCGCATCTGGGGGGCGTCCCTACAATCCTAGGAACGCCCTCCAGACCGCGATTAAATCCCTGAAGCACAGAAGGCTTCAGGACAGCCGTTAGTTATGACGTTCCATTCCGTCATAACGGCTTTAAAGCCCAGTCTAATTATGACGGAATGGAACGGCATAACGGCTTTAAAAGGTTAAAAGGATCTCTGTGTCAAAACAATATTTTTGAAGCAAAAAAACTGAGAATTTGCATATCTCACCCACAATTCTCTTGTGGATTGGAAACATTGTATATTAAGAATTTCTGGAGAAAAGCAAGTGGGGATACTTACCTAGATGTACTAATTTCATATGCAAATATTTACATTGATTTAATTTTGAGACATAGAGGATTTTAATTTCAGTTTTTATCTCCCACCATAATTTTAATGAATTTTGGTTTAACCATGAAAATAGCTTTTCCAATGCAGCAACCAGAAATCTATCTCCTTCTGAGTTCCAAAAAGAACGAAACAGGCTTGTCTAGTGAGTGATTTCTGGTTTGCTGTCATAATCCTGTTTAAAAGGATCGCTGTGTCAAAACAGTATTTTTGAAGCAAAAAAAACTGAGAATTTGCATAGTTAATTTTCATATCTTACCCACAATTCTCGTGTGCATTGGAAACGTATATTAAGAATCTTTGGGGAAAAGTAAGCGCGGATACAAACCTAGATGTACTAATTTCATATGCAAATATTTACATTGATTTAATTTTGAGACATGGAGGATTTTAATTTCAGTTTTTTGTCCCCCCATAATTTTAAAGAATTTTGGATTAACCATGAAAATAGCTTTTCCAATGCAGCAACCAGAAATCTATCTCCTGCTGATGAGTTCCAAAAAGAACAAAACAGGCTTGCCTAATGAGTGATTTCTGGTTTGCTGTCATAATCCTGTTTAAATGGATCTCTGTGTCAAAACAGTATTTTTGAAGCAAAAAGACTGAGAATTTGCATATCTCACCCACAATTCTCTTGTGCATTGGAAACATTGTATATTAAGAATTTCTGGGGAAAAGCAAGCGGGGATACTTACCTAGATTTACGAATTTCATATGCAAATATTTACATTGATTTAATTTTGAGACATGGAGGATTTTAATTTCAGTTTTTTATCTCCCCCCATAATTTTAATGAATTTTGGATTAACCATGAAAATAGCTTTTCCAATGCAGCGACCAGAAATCTATCTCCTACTGAAGAATTCCAAAAAGAATGAAACAGGCTTGTCTAGTGAGTGATTTCTGGTTTGCTGTCATAATCCTGTTTAAAAGGATCGCTGTGTCAAAACAGTAGTTTTGAAGCAAAAAAGTGAGAATTTGCATATCTTACCCACAATTCTCTTGTGCATTGGAAACATTGTATATTAAGAATTTTTGGGGAAAAGTAAGTGGGAATACTTACCTAGATGTACTAATTTCATATGCAAATATTTACATTGATTTAATTTTGAGACATGGAGAATTTTATTCTCAGTTTTTTATTTTCCCCCCATAATTTTAATGAATTTTGGTTTAACCATGAAAATAGCTTTTCCAATGCAGCGACCAGAAATCTATCTCCTACTGAAGAATTCCAAAAAGAGTGAAACAGGCTTGTCTAGTGAGTGATTTCTGGTTTGCTGTCATAATCCTGTTTAAAAGGATTGCTGTGTCAAAACAGTAGTTTTGAAGCAAAAAAGTGAGAATTTGCATATCTTACCCACAATTCTCTTGTGCATTGGAAACATTGTATATTAAGAATTGTTGGGGAAAAGTAAGTGGGAATACTTACCTAGATGTACTAATTTCATATGCAAATATTTACATTGATTTAATTTTGAGACATGGAGAATTTTATTCTCAGTTTTTTATTTTCCCCCCATAATTTTAATGAATTTTGGTTTAACCATGAAAATAGCTTTTCCAATGCAGCAACCAGAAATCTATCTCCTACTGATGAGTTCCAAAAAGAACGAAACAGGTTTGTCTAGTGAGTAATTTCTGGTTTGCTGTCATAATCCTATTTAAAAGGATCTCTGTGTCAAAACAATTTTTTTTTGAAGCAAATAAATGGAGAATTTGCATATCTCACCCACAATTCTCTTGTGGATTGGAAACATTGTATATTAAGAATTTCTGGGGAAAAGCAAGTGGGGATACGTACCTAGATGTACTAATTTCATATGCAAATATTTACATTGATTTAATTTTCAGACATAGAGGATTTTAATTTCAGTTTTTATCTCCCACCATAATTTTAATGAATTTTGGTTTAACCATGAAAATAGCTTTTCCGATGCAGCAACCAGAAATCTATCTCCTACTGAGTTCCAAAAAGAACGAAACAGGCTTGTCTAGTGAGTGATTTCTGGTTTGCTGTCATAATCCTGTTTAAAAGGATCGCTGTGTCAAAACAGTATTTTTGAAGCAAAAAAACCTGAGAATTTGCATAGTTAATTTGCATATCTTACCCACAATTCTCGTGTGCATTGGAAACATTGTATATTAAGAATCTTTGGGGAAAAGTAAGCGGGGATACTTACCTAGATGTACTAATTTCATATGCAAATATTTACATTGATTTAATTTTGAGACATGGAGGATTTTAATTTCAGTTTTTTGTCCCCCCATAATTTTAATGAATTTTGGATTAACCATGAAAATAGCTTTTCCAATGTAGCAACCAGAAATCTATCTTCTGCTGATGAGTTCCAAAAAGAACAAAACAGGCTTGCCTAGTGAGTGATTTATGGTTTGCTGTCATAATCCTGTTTAAAAGGATCTCTGTGTCAAAACAGTATTTTTGAAGCAAAAAGACTGAGAATTTGCATATCTCACCCACAATTCTCTTGTGCATTGGAAACATTGTATATTAAGAATTTCTGGGGAAAAGCAAGCGGGGATACTTACCTAGATTTACGAATTTCATATGCAAATATTTACTTTGATTTAATTTTGAGACATGGAGGATTTTAATTTCAGTTTTTTATCTCCCCCCATAATTTTAATGAATTTTGGATTAACCATGAAAATAGCTTTTCCAATGCAGCAACCAGAAATCTATCTCTTACTGATGAGTTCCAAAAAGATTGAAACAGGCTTGTCTAGTGAGTGATTTCTGGTTTGCTGTCATAATCTTGTTTAAAAGGATCGCTGTGTCAAAACAGTATTTATGAAACAAAAAGACTGAGAATTTGCAAATCTTACCCACAATTCTTTTGTGCTTTGGAAACATTGTATATTAAGAATTTCTGGGGAAAAGCAAGCGGGATACTTACCTAGATGTACTAATTTCATATGCAAATATTTACATTGATTTAATTTTGAGACATGGAGGATTTTAATTTCAGTTTTTATCTCCCACCATAATTTTAATGAATTTTGGTTTAACCATGAAAATAGCTTTTCCAATGCAGCAACCAGAAATCTATCTCCTACTGAGTTCCAAAAAGAACGAAACAGGCATGTCTAGTGAGTGATTTCTGGTTTGCTGTCATAATCCTGTTTAAAAGGATCGCTGTGTCAAAACAGTATTTTTGAAGCAAAAAAACTGAGAATTTGCATATCTTACCCACAATTCTCATGTGCATTGGAAACATTGTATATTAAATATTTTTGGGGAAAAGTAAGCGGGGATACTTACCTAGATGTACTAATTTCATATGCAAATATTTACATTGATTTAATTTTGAGACATGGAGGATTTTAATTTCAGTTTTTTGTCCCCCCATAATTTTAAAGAATTTTGGATTAATAATGAAAATAGCTTTTCCAATGCAGCAACCAGAAATCTAT
Source organism: Bombina bombina (assembly GCF_027579735.1). NCBI lineage: Eukaryota > Metazoa > Chordata > Amphibia > Anura > Bombinatoridae > Bombina > Bombina bombina. The sequence goes on along the minus strand of NC_069507.1, from coordinate 61,965,411 downwards.
CACCTACTGAAGAATTCCAAAAAGAATGAAACAGGCTTGTCTAGTGAGTGATTTCTGGTTTGCTGTCATAATCCTGTTTAACCCTTTCGTGACAGGGTTAAAGTGCCTACATCGGAACAACTGTTCCGATGTAGACAAATTGAAACTACGCGATCGTGCATACGATCGCGAGATTTCAATTATTGGATCGCATCTGGGGGGCGTCCCTACAATCCTAGGAACGCCCTCCAGACCGCGATTAAATCCCTGAAGCACAGAAGGCTTCAGGACAGCCGTTAGTTATGACGTTCCATTCCGTCATAACGGCTTTAAAGCCCAGTCTAATTATGACGGAATGGAACGGCATAACGGCTTTAAAAGGTTAAAAGGATCGTTGTGTCAAAACAGTATTTTTGAAGCAACAAAGTGAGAATTTGCATATCTAATTTGCATATCTTACCCACTATTCTCTTGTGCGTTGGAAACATTGTATATTAAAAATTTCTGGGGAAAAGCAAGCAGGGATACTTATCTAGATGTTCTAATTTCATATGCAAATATTTACATTGATTTAATTTTGAGACATGGAGAATTTTAATCTCAGTTTTTTATTTTCCCCCCATAATTTTAATGAATTTTTGTTTAACCATGAAAATAGCTTTTCCAATGCAGCAACCAGAAATCTATCTCCTACTGATGAATTCCAAAAAGAACGAAGCAGTCTTGTCTAGTGAGTGATTTCTGGTTTGTTGTCATAATCTTGTTTAAAAGGATAGCTGTGTCAAAACAGTATTTATGAAGCAAAAAAACTGAGAATTTGCATATCTCACCCACAATTCTCATGTGCATTGGAAACATTGTATATTAAGATTTTCTGGGTAAAAGCAAGCGGGGATACTTATCTAAATCTACTAATTTCATATGCAAATATTTACATTGATTTAATTTTGAGACATAGAGGATTTTAATTTCAGTTTTTTATCTCCCACCATAATTTTAATGAATTTTGGTTTAACCATGAAAATAGCTTTTCCAATGCAGCAACCAGAAATCTATCTCCTACTGATGAGTTCCAAAAAGAACGAAACAGGCTTGTCTAGTTAATGATTTCTGGTTTGCTGTCATAATCCTATTTAAAAGGATCTCTGTGTCAAAACAATATTTTTGAAGCAAAAAAACGGAGAATTTGCATATCTCACCCACAATTCTCTTGTGGATTGGAAACATTGTATATTAAGAATTTCTGGAGAAAAGCAAGTGGGGATACTTACCTAGATGTACTAATTTCATATGCAAATATTTACATTGATTTAATTTTGAGACATAGAGGATTTTAATTTCAGTTTTTATCTCCCACCATAATTTTAATGAATTTTGGTTTAACCATGAAAATAGCTTTTCCAATGCAGCAAGCAGAAATCTATCTCCTTCTGAGTTCCAAAAAGAACGAAACAGGCTTGTCTAGTGAGTGATTTCTGGTTTGCTGTCATAATCCTGTTTAAAAGGATCGCTGTGTCAAAACAGTATTTTTGAAGCAAAAAAACCTGAGAATTTGCATAGTTAATTTTCATATCTTACCCACAATTCTCGTGTGCATTGGAAACATTGTATATTAAGAATCTTTGGGGAAAAGTAAGCACGGATACAAACCTAGATGTACTAATTTCATATGCAAATATTTAAATTGATTTAATTTTGAGACATGGAGGATTTTAATTTCAGTTTTTTGTCCCCCCATAATTTTAAAGAATTTTGGATTAACCATGAAAATAGCTTTTCCAATGCAGCAACCAGAAATCTATCTCCTGCTGATGCGTTCCAAAAAGAACAAAACAGGCTTGCCTAATGAGTGATTTCTGGTTTGCTGTCATAATCCTGTTTAAAAGGATCTCTGTGTCAAAACAGTATTTTTGAAGCAAAAAGACTGAGAATTTGCATATCTCACCCACAATTCTCTTGTGCATTGGAAACATTGTATATTAAGATTTTCTGGAGAAAAGCAAGCGGGGATACTTACCTAAATCTACTAAATTCATATGCAAATATTTACATTGATTTAATTTTAAGACATAGAAGATTTTAATTTCAGTTTTTTATCTCCCACCATAATTTTAATGAATTTTGGTTTAACCATGAAAATAGCTTTTCCAATGCAGCAACCAGAAATCTATCTCCTACTGATGAGTTCCAAAAAGAACGAAACAGGTTTGTCTAGTGAGTGATTTCTGGTTTGCTGTCATAATCCTATTTAAAAGGATCTCTGTGTCAAAACAATATTTTTGAAGCAAATAAACGGAGAATTTGCATATCTCACCCACAATTCTCTTGTGGATTGGAAACATTGTATATTAAGAATTTCTGGGGAAAAGCAAGTGGGGATACGTACCTAGATGTACTAATTTCATATGCAAATATTTACATTGATTTAATTTTCAGACATAGAGGATTTTAATTTCAGTTTTTATCTCCCACCATAATTTTAATGAATTTTGGTTTAACCATGAAAATAGCTTTTCCGATGCAGCAACCAGAAATCTATCTCCTACTGAGTTCCAAAAAGAACGAAACAGGCTTGTCTAGTGAGTGATTTCTGGTTTGCTGTCATAATCCTGTTTAAAAGGATCGCTGTGTCAAAACAGTATTTTTGAAGCAAAAAAAACCTGAGAATTTGCATAGTTAATTTGCATATCTTACCCACAATTCTTGTGTGCATTGGAAACATTGTATATTAAGAATCTTTGGGGAAAAGTAAGCGGGGATACTTACCTATATGTACTAATTTCATATGCAAATATTTACATTGATTTAATTTTGAGACATGGAGGATTTTAATTTCAGTTTTTTGTCCCCCCATAATTTTAAAGAATTTTGGATTAACCATGAAAATAGCTTTTCCAATGTAGCAACCAGAAATCTATCTCCTGCTGATGAGTTCCAAAAAGAACAAAACAGGCTTGCCTAGTGAGTGATTTCTGGTTTGCTGTCATAATCCTGTTTAACCTTTTAAAGCCGTTATGCCGTTCCATTCCGTCATAATTAGACTGGGCTTTAAAGCCGTTATGACGGAATGGAACGTCATAACTAACGGCTGTCCTGAAGCCTTCTGTGCTTCAGGGATTTAATCGCGGTCTGGAGGGCGTTCCTAGGATTGTAGGGACGCCCCCCAGATGCGATCCAATAATTGAAATCTCGCGATCGTATGCACGATCGCGTAGTTTCAATTTGTCTACATCGGAACAGTTGTTCCGATGTAGGCACTTTAACCCTGTCACGAAAGGGTTAAAAGGATCTCTGTGTCAAAACAGTATTTTTGAAGCAAAAAGACTGAGAATTTGCATATCTCACCCACAATTCTCTTGTGCATTGGAAACATTGTATATTAAGAATTTCTGGGGAAAAGCAAGCGGGGATACTTACCTAGATTTACGAATTTCATATGCAAATATTTACATTGATTTAATTTTGAGACATGGAGGATTTTAATTTCAGTTTTTTATCTCCCCCCATAATTTTAATGAATTTTGGATTAACCATGAAAATAGCTTTTCCAATGCAGCAACCAGAAATCTATCTCTTACTGATGAGTTCCAAAAAGATTGAAACAGGCTTGTCTAGTGAGTGATTTCTGGTTTGCTGTCATAATCTTGTTTAAAAGGATCGCTGTGTCAAAACAGTATTTATGAAACAAAAAGACTGAGAATTTGCGAATCTTACCCACAATTCTTTTGTGCTTTGGAAACATTGTATATTAAGAATTTCTGGGGAAAAGCAAGCGGGATACTTACCTAGATGTACTAATTTCATATGCAAATATTTACATTGATATAATTTTGAGACATGGAGGATTTAAATTTCTGTTTTTATCTCCCACCATAATATGAATGAATTTTGGTTTAACCATGAAAATAGCTTTTCCAATGCAGCAACCAGAAATCTATCTCCTACTGAGTTCCAAAAAGAACGAAACAGGCATGTCTAGTGAGTGATTTCTGGTTTGCTGTCATAATCCTGTTTAAAAGGATCGCTGTGTCAAAACAGTATTTTTGAAGCAAAAAAACTGAGAATTTGCATATCTTACCCACAATTCTCATGTGCATTGGAAACATTGTATATTAAATATTTTTGGGGAAAAGTAAGCGGGGATACTTACCTAGATGTACTAATTCCATATGCAAATATTTACATTGATTTAATTTTGAGACATGGAGGATTTTAATTTCAGTTTTTTGTCCCCCCATAATTTTAAAGAATTTTGGATTAATAATGAAAATAGCTTTTCCAATGCAGCAACCAGAAATCTATCACCTACTGAAGAATTCCAAAAAGAATGAAACAGGCTTGTCTAGTGAGTGATTTCTGGTTTGCTGTCATAATCTTGTTTAAAAGGATAGCTGTGTCAAAACAGTATTTATGAAGCAAAAAAACTGAGAATTTGCATATCTTACCCACATTTTTCATGTGCATTGGAAACATTGTATATTAAGATTTTCTGGGGGAAAGCAAGCGGGGATACTTACCTAAATCTACTAATTTCATATGCAAATATTTACATTGATTTAATTTTGAGACATAGAGGATTTTAATTTCAGTTTTTTATCTCCCACCATAATTTTAATGAATTTTGGTTTAACCATGAAAATAGCTTTTCCAATGCAGCAACCAGAAATCTATCTCCTACTGATGAGTTCCAAAAAGAACGAAACAGGCTTGTCTAGTTAATGATTTCTGGTTTGCTGTCATAATCCTATTTAAAAGGATCTCTGTGTCAAAACAATATTTTTGAAGCAAAAAAACTGAGAATTTGCATATCTCACCCACAATTCTCTTGTGGATTGGAAACATTGTATATTAAGAATTTCTGGAGAAAAGCAAGTGGGGATACTTACCTAGATGTACTAATTTCATATGCAAATATTTACATTGATTTAATTTTGAGACATAGAGGATTTTAATTTCAGTTTTTATCTCCCACCATAATTTTAATGAATTTTGGTTTAACCATGAAAATAGCTTTTCCAATGCAGCAACCAGAAATCTGCAGCAACCAGAAATCTATCTCCTTCTGAGTTCCAAAAAGAACGAAACAGGCTTGTCTAGTGAGTGATTTCTGGTTTGCTGTCATAATCCTGTTTAAAAGGATCGCTGTGTCAAAACAGTATTTTTGAAGCAAAAAAAACTGAGAATTTGCATAGTTAATTTTCATATCTTACCCACAATTCTCGTGTGCATTGGAAACGTATATTAAGAATCTTTGGGGAAAAGTAAGCGCGGATACAAACCTAGATGTACTAATTTCATATGCAAATATTTACATTGATTTAATTTTGAGACATGGAGGATTTTAATTTCAGTTTTTTGTCCCCCCATAATTTTAAAGAATTTTGGATTAACCATGAAAATAGCTTTTCCAATGCAGCAACCAGAAATCTATCTCCTGCTGATGAGTTCCAAAAAGAACAAAACAGGCTTGCCTAATGAGTGATTTCTGGTTTGCTGTCATAATCCTGTTTAAAAGGATCTCTGTGTCAAAACAGTATTTTTGAAGCAAAAAGACTGAGAATTTGCATATCTCACCCACAATTCTCTTGTGCATTGGAAACATTGTAAATTAAGAATTTCTGGGGAAAAGCAAGCGGGGATACTTACCTAGATTTACGAATTTCATATGCAAATATTTACATTGATTTAATTTTGAGACATGGAGGATTTTAATTTCAGTTTTTTATCTCCCCCCCATAATTTTAATGAATTTTGGATTAACCATGAAAATAGCTTTTCCAATGCAGCGACCAGAAATCTATCTCCTACTGAAGAATTCCAAAAAGAATGAAACAGGCTTGTCTAGTGAGTGATTTCTGGTTTGCTGTCATAATCCTGTTTAAAAGGATCGCTGTGTCAAAACAGTAGTTTTGAAGCAAAAAAGTGAGAATTTGCATATCTTACCCACAATTCTCTTGTGCATTGGAAACATTGTATATTAAGAATTTTTGGGGAAAAGTAAGTGGGAATACTTACCTAGATGTACTAATTTCATATGCAAATATTTACATTGATTTAATTTTGAGACATGGAGAATTTTATTCTCAGTTTTTTATTTTCCCCCCATAATTTTAATGAATTTTGGTTTAACCATGAAAATAGCTTTTCCAATGCAGCGACCAGAAATCTATCTCCTACTGAAGAATTCCAAAAAGAGTGAAACAGGCTTGTCTAGTGAGTGATTTCTGGTTTGCTGTCATAATCCTGTTTAACCTTTTAAAGCCGTTATGCCGTTCCATTCCGTCATAATTAGACTGGGCTTTAAAGCCGTTATGACGGAATGGAACGTCATAACTAACGGCTGTCCTGAAGCCTTCTGTGCTTCAGGGATTTAATCGCGGTCTGGAGGGCGTTCCTAGGATTGTAGGGACGCCCCCCAGATGCGATCCAATAATTGAAATCTCGCGATCGTATGCACGATCGCGTAGTTTCAATTTGTCTACATCGGAACAGTTGTTCCGATGTAGGCACTTTAACCCTGTCACGAAAGGGTTAAAAGGATCGCTGTGTCAAAACAGTAGTTTTGAAGCAAAAAAGTGAGAATTTGCATATCTTACCTACAATTCTCTTGTGCATTGGAAACATTGTATATTAAGAATTGTTGGGGAAAAGTAAGTGGAAATACTTACCTAGATGTACTAATTTCATATGCAAATATTTACATTGATTTAATTTTGAGACATGGAGAATTTTATTCTCAGTTTTTTATTTTCCCCCCATAATTTTAATGAATTTTGGTTTAACCATGAAAATAGCTTTTCCAATGCAGCAACCAGAAATCTATCTCCTACTGATGAGTTCCAAAAAGAACGAAACAGGTTTGTCTAGTGAGTAATTTCTGGTTTGCTGTCATAATCCTATTTAAAAGGATCTCTGTGTCAAAACAATATTTTTGAAGCAAATAAACGGAGAATTTGCATATCTCACCCACAATTCTCTTGTGGATTGGAAACATTGTATATTAAGAATTTCTGGGGAAAAGCAAGTGGGGATACGTACCTAGATGTACTAATTTCATATGCAAATATTTACATTGATTTAATTTTCAGACATAGAGGATTTTAATTTCAGTTTTTATCTCCCACCATAATTTTAATGAATTTTGGTTTAACCATGAAAATAGCTTTTCCAATGCAGCAACCAGAAATCTATCTCCTACTGATGAGTTCCAAAAAGAACGAAACAGGCTTGTCTAGTTAATGATTTATGGTTAGCTGTCATAATCCTATTTAAAAGGATCTCTGTGTCAAAACAATATTTTTGAAGCAAAAAAACGGAGAATTTGCATATCTCACCCACAATTCTCTTGTGGATTGGAAACATTGTATATTAAGAATTTCTGGAGAAAAGCAAGTGGGGATACTTACCTAGATGTACTAATTTCATATGCAAATATTTACATTGATTTAATTTTGAGACATAGAGGATTTTAATTTCAGTTTTTATCTCCCACCATAATTTTAATGAATTTTGGTTTAACCATGAAAATAGCTTTTCCAATGCAGCAACCAGAAATCTATCTCCTTCTGAGTTCCAAAAAGAACGAAACAGGCTTGTCTAGTGAGTGATTTCTGGTTTGCTGTCATAATCCTGTTTAAAAGGATCGCTGTGTCAAAACAGTATTTTTGAAGCAAAAAAACCTGAGAATTTGCATAGTTAATTTTCATATCTTACCCACAATTCTCGTGTGCATTGGAAACATTGTATATTAAGAATCTTTGGGGAAAAGTAAGCGCGGATACAAACCTAGATGTACTAATTTCATATGCAAATATTTAAACTGATTTAATTTTAAGACATGGAGGATTTTAATTTCAGTTTTTTGTCCCCCCATAATTTTAAAGAATTTTGGATTAACCATGAAAATAGCTTTTCCAATGCAGCAACCAGAAATCTATCTCCTGCTGATGAGTTCCAAAAAGAACAAAACAGGCTTGCCTAATGAGTGATTTCTGGTTTGCCGTCATAATCCTGTTTAAAAGGATCTCTGTGTCAAAACAGTATTTTTGAAGCAAAAAGACTGAGAATTTGCATATCTCACCCACAATTCTCTTGTGCATTGGAAACATTGTATATTAAGAATTTCTGGGGAAAAGCAAGCGGGGATACTTACCTAGATTTACGAATTTCATATGCAAATATTTACATTGATTTAATTTTGAGACATGGAGGATTTTAATTTCAGTTTTTTATCTCCCCCCATAATTTTAATGAATTTTGGATTAACCATGAAAATAGCTTTTCCAATGCAGCGACCAGAAATCTATCTCCTACTGAAGAATTCCAAAAAGAATGAAACAGGCTTGTCTAGTGAGTGATTTCTGGTTTGCTGTCATAATCCTGTTTAAAAGGATCGCTGTGTCAAAACAGTAGTTTTGAAGCAAAAAAGTGAGAATTTGCATATCTTACCCACAATTCTCTTGTGCATTGGAAACATTATATATTAAGAATTTTTGGGGAAAAGTAATTGGGAATACTTACCTAGATGTACTAATTTCATATGCAAATATTTACATTGATTTAATTTTGAGACATGGAGAATTTTATTCTCAGTTTTTTATTTTCCCCCCATAATTTTAATGAATTTTGGTTTAACCATGAAAATAGCTTTTCCAATGCAGCGACCAGAAATCTATCTCCTACTGAAGAATTCCAAAAAGAATGAAACAGGCTTGTCTAGTGAGTGATTTCTGGTTTGCTGTCATAATCGTGTTTTAAAGGATCGCTGTGTCAAAACAGTATTTTTGAAGCAAAAAAACCTGATAATTTGCATATTTAATTTGCATATCTTACCCACAATTCTCGTGTGCATTGGAAACATTGTATATTAAGAATCTTTGGGGAAAAGTAAGCGCGGATACTAACCTAGATGTACTAATTTCATATGCAAATATTTACATTGATTTAATTTTGAGACATGGAGGATTTTAATTTCAGTTTTTTGTCCCCCCATAATTTTAAAGAATTTTGGATTAACCATGAAAATAACTTTTCCAATGCAGCAACCAGAAATCTATCTCCTGCTGATGAGTTCCAAAAAGAACAAAACAGGCTTGCCTAATGAGTGATTTCTGGTTTGCTGTCATAATCCTATTTAACCTTTTAACGCCGTTATGCCGTTCTATTCCGTCATATTTACACTGGGCTTTAAAGCCGTTATGACGGAATAGAACGTCATATCAAACGGCTGTCCTGAAGCCTTCTGCGCTTCAAGGACTTGATCGCGGTCTGGAGGGCGTTCCTAGGGTTGTAGGGACGCCCCCCAGATGCGATCCAATAATTGAAATCTCGCGATCGTATGCACGATCGCGTAGTTTCAATTTGTCTACATCGGAACAGGTGTTCCGATGTAGACACTTTAACCCTGTCACGAAAGGGTTAAAAGGATCTCTGTGTCAAAACAATATTTTTGAAGCAAAAAAACGGAGAATTTGCATATCTCACCCACAATTCTCTTGTGGATTGGAAACATTGTATATTAAGAATTTCTGGAGAAAAGTAAGTGGGGATACTTACCTAGATGTACTAATTTCATATGCAAATATTTACATTGATTTAATTTTGAGACATAGAGGATTTTAATTTCAGTTTTTATCTCCCACCATAATTTTAATGAATTTTGGTTTAACCATGAAAATAGCTTTTCCAATACAGCAACCAGAAATCTATCTCCTTCTGAGTTCCAAAAAGAACGAAACAGGCTTGTCTAGTGAGTGATTTCTGGTTTGCTGTCATAATCCTGTTTAAAAGGATCGCTGTGTCAAAACAGTATTTTTGAAGCAAAAAAAACTGAGAATTTGCATAGTTAATTTTCATATTTTACCCACAATTCTCGTGTGCATTGGAAACATTGTATATTAAGAATCTTTGGGGAAAAGTAAGCGCGGATACAAACCTAGATGTACTAATTTCATATGCAAATATTTACATTGATTTAATTTTGAGACATGGAGGATTTTAATTTCAGTTTTTTGTCCCCCCATAATTTTAAAGAATTTTGGATTAACCATGAAAATAGCTTTTCCAATGCAGCAACCAGAAATCTATCTCCTGCTGATGAGTTCCAAAAAGAACAAAACAGGCTTGCCTAATGAGTGATTTCTGGTTTGCTGTCATAATCCTGTTTAAAAGGATCTCTGTGTCAAAACAGTATTTTTGAAGCAAAAAGACTGAGAATTTGCATATCTCACCCACAATTCTCTTGTGCATTGGAAACATTGTATATTAAGAATTTCTGGGGAAAAGCAAGCGGGGATACTTACCTAGATTTACGAATTTCATATGCAAATATTTACATTGATTTAATTTTGAGACATGGAGGATTTTAATTTCAGTTTTTTATCTCCCCCCATAATTTTAATGAATTTTGGATTAACCATGAAAATAGCTTTTCCAATGCAGCGACCAGAAATCTATCTCCTACTGAAGAATTCCAAAAAGAATGAAACAGGCTTGTCTAGTGAGTGATTTCTGGTTTGCTGTCATAATCCTGTTTAAAAGGATCGCTGTGTCAAAACAGTAGTTTTGAAGCAAAAAAGTGAGAATTTGCATATCTTACCCACAAGTCTCTTGTGCATTGGAAACATTGTATATTAAGAATTTTTTGGGAAAAGTAAGTGGGAATACTTACCTAGATGTACTAATTTCATATGCAAATATTTACATTGATTTAATTTTGAGACATGGAGAATTTTATTCTCAGTTTTTTATTTTCCCCCCATAATTTTAATGAGTTTTGGTTTAACCATGAAAATAGCTTTTCCAATGCAGCGACCAGAAATCTATCTTCTACTGAAGAATTCCAAAAAGAATGAAACAGGCTTGTCTAGTGAGTGATTTCTGGTTTGCTGTCATAATCCTGTTTAAAAGGATTGCTGTGTCAAAACAGTAGTTTTGAAGCAAAAATGTGAGAATTTGCATATCTTACCCACAATTCTCTTGTGCATTGGAAACATTGTATATTAAGAATTTTTGGGGAAAAGTAAGTGGGAATACTTACCTAGATGTACTAATTTCATATGCAAATATTTACATTGATTTAATTTTGAGACATGGAGAATTTTATTCTCAGTTTTTTATTTTCCCCCCATGATTTTAATGAATTTTGGTTTAACCATGAAAATAGCTTTTCCAATGCAGCAACCAGAAATCTATCTCCTACTGATGAGTTCCAAAAAGAACGAAGCAGGCTTGTCTAGTGAGTGATTTCTGGTTTGTTGTCATAATCTTGTTTAAAAGGATAGTTGTGTCAAAACAGTGTTTATGAAGCAAAAAAACTGAGAATTTGCATATCTTACCCACAATTCTCATGTGCATTGGAAACATTGTATATTAAGATTTTCTGGGGAAAAGCAAGCGGGGATACTTACCTAAATCTACTAAATTCATATGCAAATATTTACATTGATTTAATTTTGAGACATAGAAGATTTTAATTTCAGTTTTTTATCTCCCACCATAATTTTAATGAATTTTGGTTTAACCATGAAAATAGCTTTTCCAATGCAGCAACCAGAAATCTATCTCCTACTGATGAGTTCCAAAAAGAACGAAACAGGTTTGTCTAGTGAGTGATTTCTGGTTTGCTGTCATAATCCTATTTAAAAGGATCTCTGTGTCAAAACAATATTTTTGAAGCAAATAAACGGAGAATTTGCATATCTCACCCACAATTCTCTTGTGGATTGGAAACATTGTATATTAAGAATTTCTGGGGAAAAGCAAGTGGGGATACGTACCTAGATGTACTAATTTCATATGCAAATATTTACATTGATTTAATTTTCAGACATAGAGGATTTTAATTTCAGTTTTTATCTCCCACCATAATTTTAATGAATTTTGGTTTAACCATGAAAATAGCTTTTCCGATGCAGCAACCAGAAATCTATCTCTTACTGAGTTCCAAAAAGAACGAAACAGGCTTGTCTAGTGAGTGATTTCTGGTTTGCTGTCATAATCCTGTTTAAAAGGATCGCTGTGTCAAAACAGTATTTTTGAAGCAAAAAAACCTGAGAATTTGCATAGTTAATTTGCATATCTTACCCACAATTCTCGTGTGCATTGGAAACATTGTATATTAAGAATATCTGGGGAAAAGCAAGCGGGGATACTTACCTAGATGTACTAATTTCATATGCAAATATTTACATTGATTTAATTTTGAGGCATGGAGTATTTTATTTGAGTTTTTTATCTTCCCCCCATAATTTTAATGAGTTTTGGTTTAACCATGAAAATAGCTTTTCCAATACAGCAACCAGAAATCTATCTCCTACTAATGAGGGCCAAAAAGAACAAAACAGGCTTGTCTAGTGAGGGATATCTGGTTTGCTGTCATAATCCTGTTTAAAAGGATTGCTGTGTCAAAACAGTTTTTTTAAGCCAAAAAACTGAGAATTTGCATATCTAGTTTGTATATCTTACCCACAATTCTCTTGTGCATTGGAAACATTGTATATTAAGAATATCTGGGGAAAAGCAAGCGGGGATACTTACCTAGATGTACTAATTTCATATGCAAATATTTACATTGATTTAATTTTGAGACATGGAGAATTTTAATCTCAGTATTTTATTTTCCCCCCATAATTTTAATGAATTTTGGTTTAACCATGAAAATAGCTTTTCCAATGCAGCAACCAGAAATCTATCTCCTACTGATGAGTTCCAAAAAGAACGAAGCAGGCTTGTCTAGTGAGTGATTTCTGGTTTGTTGTCATAATCTTGTTTAACCCTTTCGTGACAGGGTTAAAGTGCCTACATCGGAACAACTGTTCCGATGTAGACAAATTGAAACTACGCGATCGTGCATACGATCGCGAGATTTCAATTATTGGATCGCATCTGGGGGGCGTCCCTACAATCCTAGGAACGCCCTCCAGACCGCGATTAAATCCCTGAAGCACAGAAGGCTTCAGGACAGCCGTTAGTTATGACGTTCCATTCCGTCATAACGGCTTTAAAGCCCAGTCTAATTATGACGGAATGGAACGGCATAACGGCTTTAAAAGGTTAAAAGGATAGCTGTGTCAAAACAGTATTTATGAAGCAAAAAAACTGAGAATTTGCATATCTTACCCACAATTCTCATGTGCATTGGAAACATTGTATATTAAGATTTTCTGGGGAAAAGCAAGCGGGGATACTTACCTAGATAAAAGGATCTCTGTGTCAAAACAGTATTTTTGAAGCAAAAAGACTGAGAATTTGCATATCTCACCCACAATTCTCTTGTGCATTGGAAACATTGTATATTAAGAATTTCTGGGGAAAAGCAAGCGGGGATACTTACCTAGATTTACGAATTTCATATGCAAATATTTACATTGATTTAATTTTGAGACATGGAGGATTTTAATTTCAGTTTTTTATCTCCCCCCATAATTTTAATGAATTTTGGATTAACCATGAAAATAGCTTTTCCAATGCAGCAACCAGAAATCTATCTCTTACTGATGAGTTCCAAAAAGATTGAAACAGGCTTGTCTAGTGAGTGATTTCTGGTTTGCTGTCATAATCTTGTTTAAAAGGATCGCTGTGTCAAAACAGTATTTATGAAACAAAAAGACTGAGAATTTGCAAATCTTACCCACAATTCTTTTGTGCTTTGGAAACATTGTATATTAAGAATTTCTGGGGAAATGCAAGCGGGATACTTACCTAGATGTACTAATTTCATATGCAAATATTTACATTGATTTAATTTTGAGACATGGAGGATTTTAATTTCAGTTTTTATCTCCCACCATAATTTTAATGAATTTTGGTTTAAACATGAAAATAGCTTTTCCAATGCAGCAACCAGAAATCTATCTCCTACTGAGTTCCAAAAAGAACGAAACAGGCATGTCTAGTGAGTGATTTCTGGTTTGCTGTCATAATCCTGTTTAACCTTTTAAAGCCGTTATGCCGTTCCATTCCGTCATAATTAGACTGGGCTTTAAAGCCGTTATGACGGAATGGAACGTCATAACTAACGGCTGTCCTGAAGCCTTCTGTGCTTCAGGGATTTAATCGCGGTCTGGAGGGCGTTCCTAGGATTGTAGGGACGCCCCCCAGATGCGATCCAATAATTGAAATCTCGCGATCGTATGCACGATCGCGTAGTTTCAATTTGTCTACATCGGAACAAATGTTCCGATGTAGGCACTTTAACCCTGTCACGAAAGGGTTAAAAGGATCGCTGTGTCAAAACAGTATTTTTGAAGCAAAAAAACTGAGAATTTGCATATCTTACCCACAATTCTCATGTGCATTGGAAACATTGTATATTAAATATTTTTGGGGAAAAGTAAGCGGGGATACTTACCTAGATGTACTAATTTCATATGCAAATATTTACATTGATTTAATTTTGAGACATGGAGGATTTTAATTTCAGTTTTTTGTCCCCCCATAATTTTAAAGAATTTTGGATTAATAATGAAAATAGCTTTTCCAATGCAGCAACCAGAAATCTATCACCTACTGAAGAATTCCAAAAAGAATGAAACAGGCTTGTCTAGTGAGTGATTTCTGGTTTGCTGTCATAATCCTGTTTAAAAGGATCGTTGTGTCAAAACAGTATTTTTGAAGCAAAAAAGTGAGAATTTAAATATCTTACCCACAATTCTCTTGTGCATTGGAAACATTGTATATTAAGAATTTCTGGGGAAAAGTAAGTGGGAATACTTACCTAGATGTACTAATTTCATATGCAAATATTTACATTGATTTAATTTTGAGACATGGAGAATTTTAATCTCAGTATTTTATTTTCCCCCCATAATTTTAATGAGTTTTGGTTTAACCATGAAAATAGCTTTTCCAATGCAGCAACCAGAAATCTATCTCCTACTGATGAGTTCCAAAAAGAACGAAGCAGGTTTGTCTAGTGAGTGATTTCTGGTTTGCTGTCATAATCCAGTTTAAAAGGATTGCTGTGTCAAAACAGTTTTTTTAAGCCAAAAAAACTGAGAATTTGCATATCTAGTTTGCATATCTTACCCACAATTCTCTTGTGCATTGGAAACATTGTATATTAAGAATATCTGGGGAAAAGCAAGCGGGGATACTTACCTAGATGTACTAATTTCATATGCAAATATTTACATTGATTTAATTTTGAGACATGGAGAATTTTAATCTCAGTATTTTATTTTCCCCCCATAATTTTAATGAATTTTGGTTTAACCATGAAAATAGCTTTTCCAATGCAGCAACCAGAAATCTATCTCCTACTGATGAGTTCCAAAAAGAACGAAGCAGGCTTGTCTAGTGAGTGATTTCTGGTTTGTTGTCATAATCTTGTTTAAAAGGATAGCTGTGTCAAAACAGTATTTTTGAAGCAAAAAAAACTGAGAATTTGCATATAGAATTTGCATATCCTACCCACAATTCTCATGTGCATTGGAAACATTGTATATTAAGATTTTCTGGGGAAAAGCAAGCGGGGATACTTACCTAGATGTACTAATTTCATATGCAAATATTTACATTGATTTAATTTTGAGACATAGAGGATTTTAATTTCAGTTTTTATCTCCCACCATAATTTTAATGAATTTTGGTTTAACCATGAAAATAGCTTTTCCAATGCAGCAACCAGAAATCTATTTCCTTCAGAGTTCCAAAAAGAACGAAACAGGCTTGTCTAGTGAGTGATTTCTGGTTTGCTGTCATAATCCTGTTTAAAAGAATCGCTGTGTCAAAACAGTATTTTTAAAGCAAAAAAACTGTGAATTTGCATATTTAATTTGCATATCTTACCCACAATTCTCGTGTGCATTGGAAACATTGTATATTAAGAATCTTTGGGGAAAAGTAAGCGCGGATACTAACCTAGATGTACTAATTTCATATGCAAATATTTACATTGATTTAATTTTGAGACATGGAGGATTTTAATTTCAGTTTTTTGTCCCCCCATAATTTTAAAGAATTTTGGATTAACCATGAAAATAACTTTTCCAATGCAGCAACCAGAAATCTATCTCCTGCTGATGAGTTCCAAAAAGAACAAAACAGGCTTGCCTAATGAGTGATTTCTGGTTTGCTGTCATAATCCTGTTTAAAAGGATCTCTGTGTCAAAACAGTATTTTTTAAGCAAAAAGACTGAGAATTTGCATATCTCACCCACAATTCTCTTGTGCATTGGAAACATTGTATATTAAGAATTTCTGGGGGAAAGCAAGCGGGGATACTTACCTAGATTTACGAATTTCATATGCAAATATTTACATTGATTTAATTTTGAGCAACCAGAAATCTATCTCCTGCTGATGAGTTCCAAAAAGAACAAAACAGGCTTGCCTAGTGAGTGATTTCTGGTTTGCTGTCATAATCCTGTTTAAAAGGATCTCTGTGTCAAAACAGTATTTTTGAAGCAAAAAGACTGAGAATTTGCATATTTCACCCAAAATTCTCTTGTGCATTGAAAACAATGTATATTAAGAATTTCTGGGGAAAAGCAAGCGGGGATACTTACCTAGATTTATGAATTTCATATGCAAATATTTACATTGATTTAATTTTGAGACATGGAGGATTTTAATTTCAGTTTTTTATCTCCCCCCATAATTTTAATGAATTTTGGATTAACCATGAAAATAGCTTTTCCACTGCAGCAACCAGAAATATATCTCCTACTGAAGAATTCCAAAAAGAATGAAACAGGCTTGTCTAGTGAGTGATTTCTGGTTTGCTGTCATAATCCTGTTTAAAAGGATCGTTGTGTCAAAACAGTATTTTTGAAGCAAAAAAGTGAGAATTTGCATATCTTACCCACAATTCTCTTGTGCATTGGAAACATTGTATATTAAGAATTTCTGGGGAAATGTAAGCGGGGATACTTACCTAGATGTACTAATTTCATATGGAAATATTTACATTGATTTAATTTTGAGACATGGAGGATTTTAATTTCAGTTTTTTTGTCCCCCCATAATTTTAAAAATTTTTGGATTAACCATGAAAATAGCTTTTCCAATGCAGCAACCAGAAATCTATCTCCTGCTGATGAGTTCCAAAAAGAACAAAACAGGCTTGCCTAGTGAGTGATTTCTGGTTTGCTGTCATAATCCTGTTTAAAAGGATCTCTGTGTCAAAACAGTATTTTTGAAGCAAAAAGACTGAGAATTTGCATATTTCACCCAAAATTCTCTTGTGCATTGAAAACAATGTATATTAAGAATTTCTGGGGAAAAGCAAGCGGGGATACTTACCTAGATTTACGAATTTCATATGCAAATATTTACATTGATTTAATTTTGAGACATGGAGGATTTTAATTTCAGTTTTTTATCTCCCCCCATAATTTTAATGAATTTTGGATTAACCATGAAAATAGCTTTTCCACTGCAGCAACCAGAAATATATCTCCTACTGAAGAATTCCAAAAAGAATGAAACAGGCTTGTCTAGTGAGTGATTTCTGGTTTGCTGTCATAATCCTGTTTAAAAGGATCGTTGTGTCAAAACAGTATTTTTGAAGCAAAAAAGTGAGAATTTGCATATCTTACCCACAATTCTCTTGTGCATTGGAAACATTGTATATTAAGAATTTCTGGGGAAATGTAAGCGGGGATACTTACCTAGATGTACTAATTTCATATGGAAATATTTACATTGATTTAAATTTGAGACATGGAGAATTTTAATTTCAGTTTTTTATCTCCCACCATAATTTTAATGAATTTTGGTTTAACCATGAAAATAGCTTTTCCAATGCGCAACCAGAAATCTATCTCCTACTGATGAGTTCCAAAAAGAACGAAACAGGCTTGTCTAGTGAGTGATTTCTGGTTTGCTGTCATAATCCTGTTTAAAAGGATCGCTGTGTCAAAACAGTATTTTTGAAACAAAAAAACTGAGAATTTGCATATCTTACCCACAATTCTCATATGCATTGGAAACATTGTATATTAAATATTTTTGGGGAAAAGTAAGAGGGGTTACTTACCTAGATGTACTAATTTCATATGCAAATATTTACATTGATTTAATTTTGAGACATGGAGGATTTTAATTTCAGTTTTTTGTCCCCCCATAATTTTAAAGAATTTTGGATTAATAATGAAAATAGCTTTTCCAATGCAGCAACCAGAAATCTATCACCTACTGAAGAATTCGAAAAAGAATGAAACAGGCTTGTCTAGTGAGTGATTTCTGGTTTGCTGTCATAATCCTGTTTAAAAGGATCGTTGTGTCAAAACAGTATTTTTGAAGCAAAAAAGTGAGAATTTGCATATCTAATTAGCATTTCTTACCCACAATTCTCTTGTGCATTGGAAACATTGTATATTAAGAATTTCTGGGGAAAAGTAAGTGGGAATACTTACCTAGATGTACTAATTTCATATGCAAATATTTACATTGATTTAATTTTGAGACATGGAGGATTTTAATTTCAGTTTTTTATCTTCCCCCCATAATTTTAATGAATTTTGGTTTAACCATGAAAATAGCTTTTCCAATACAGCAACCAGAAATCTATCTCTTACTGAAGAGTTCCAAAAAGAACGAAACAGGCTTGTCTAGTGAGTGATTTCTGGTTTGCTGTCATAATCCTGTTTAAAAGGATCGCTGTGTCAAAACAGTATTTTTGAAGCACAAAAGTGAGAATTTGCATATATAATTTGCATATCTTACCCACAATTCTCTTGTGCATTGGAAACATTGTATATTAAGAATTTCTGGGAGAAAAGCAAGCGGGGATACTTACCTAGATGTACTAATTTCATATGCAAATATTTATATTGATTTAATTTTGAGACATGGAGTATTTTATTTGAGTCTTTTATCTTCCCCCTATAATTTTAATGAATTTTGGTTTAACCATGAAAATAGCTTTTCCAATACAGCAACCAGAAATCTATCTCCTACTAATGAGTGCCAAAAAGAACGAAACAGGCTTGTCTAGTGAGTGATATCTGGTTTACTGTCATAATCCTGTTTAAAAGGATTGCTGTGTCAAAACAGTTTTTTTAAGCCAAAAAACTGAGAATTTGCATATCTAGTTTGCATATCTTACCCACAATTCTCTTGTGCATTGGAAACATTGTATATTAAGAATATCTGGGGAAAAGCAAGCGGGGATACTTACCTAGATGTACTAATTTCATATGCAAATATTTACATTGATTTAATTTTGAGACATGGAGTATTTTATTTGAGTTTTTTATCTTCCTCCCATAATTTTAATGAATTTTGGTTTAACCATGAAAATAGTTTTTCCAATGCAGCAACCAGAAATCTATCTCCTACTAATGAAGGCCAAAAAGAACGAAACAGGTTTGTCTAGTGAGTGATATCTGGTTTGCTGTCATAATCCTGTTTAAAAGGATTGCTGTGTCAAAACAGTTTTTTTAAGCCAAAAAACTGAGAATTTGCATATCTTACCCACAATTCTCTTGTGCATTGGAAACATGGTATATTAAGAATATCTGGGGAAAAGCAAGCGGGAATACTTACCTAAATGTACTAATTTCATATGGAAATATTTACATTGATTTAAATTTGAGACATGGAGAATTTTAATTTCAGTTTTTTATTTCCCACCATAATTTTAATGAATTTTGGTTTAACCATGAAAATAGCTTTTCCAATGCAGCAACCAGAAATCTATCTTTTACTGATGAGTTCCAAAAAGAATGAAACAGGCTTGTCTAGTGAGTGATTTCTGGTTTGCTGTAATAATCTTGTTTAAAAAGATCGCTGTGTCAAAACAATATTTATGAAACAAAAAGACTGAGAATTTGCAAATCTTACCCACAATTCTCTTGTGCATTGGAAACATTGTATATTAAGCATTTCTGGGGAAAAGCAAGCGGGATACTTACCTAGATGTACTAATTTCATATGGAAATATTTACATTGATTTAAATTTGAGACATGGAGAATTTTAATTTCAGTTTTTTATTTCCCACCATAATTTTAATGAATTTTGGTTTAACCATGAAAATAGCTTTTCCAATGCAGCAACCAGAATTCTATCTCCTACTGAGTTCCAAAAAGAACGAAACAGGCTTGTCTAGTGAGTGATTTCTGGTTTGCTGTCATAATCCTGTTTAAAAGGATTGCTGTGTCAAAACAGTATTTTTGAAGCAAAAAAACTGAGAATTTACATTTCTCACCCACAATTGTCATGTGCATTGGAAACATTGTATATTAAATATTTATGGGGAAAAGTAAGCGGGGATACTTACCTAGATGTACTAATTTCATATGCAAATATTTACATTGATTTAATTTTGAGACATGGAGGATTTTAATTTCAGTTTTTTGTCCCCCCATAATTTTAAAGAATTTTGGATTAATAATGAAAATAGCATTTCCAATGCAGCAACCAGAAATCTATCTCCTATTGAAGAATTCCAAAAAGAATGAAACAGGTTTGTCTAGTGAGTGATTTCTGGTTTGCTGTCATAATCCTGTTTAAAAGGATCGCTGTGTCAAAACAGTATTTTTGAAGCAAAAAAGTGAGAATTTGCATATCTTACCCACAATTCTCTTGTGCATTGGAAACATCGTATATTAAAAATTTCTGTGGAAAAGTAAGTGGGAATACTTACCTAGATATACTAATTTCATATGCAAATATTTACATTGATTTAATTTTGAGACATGGAGGATTTTAATTTCAGTTTTTTATCTTCCCCCCATAATTTTAATGAATTTTGGTTTAACCATGAAAATAGCTTTTCCAATGCAGCAACCAGAAATCTATCTCCTACTGAAGAGTTCCAAAAAGAACGAAGCAGGCTTGTCTAGTGAGTGATTTCTGGTTTGCTGTCATAATCCTGTTTAAAAGGATCGCTGTGTCAAAACAGTATTTTTGAAACAAAAAAGTGAGAATTTGCATATCTTACCCACAATTCTCTTGTGCATTGGAAACATTGTATATTAAGAATTTCTGGGGAAAAGCAAGCGGGGATACTTGCCTGCATGTACTAATTTCATATGCAAATATTTACATTGATTTAATTTTGAGACATGGAGGATTTTAATTTCAGTTTTTTATCTCCCCCCATAATTTTAATGAATTTTGGTTTAACCATGAAAATAGCTTTTCCAATGCAGAAACCAGAAATCTATCTTCTACTGATGAGTTCCAAAAAGAACGAAACAGGCTTGTCTAGTGAGTGATTTCTGATTTGCTGTCATAATCCTGTTTGAAAGGATCTGTGTGTCAAAACAGTATTTTTGAAGCAAAAAACCTGAGATTTTGCATAGCTAATTTGCATATCTCACCCACAATTCTCTTGTGCATTGGAAACATTGTATATTAAGAATTTCTGGGGAAAAGCAAGCAGGGATACTTACCTAGATGTACTAATTTCATATGCAAATATTTACATTGATTTAATTTTGAGACATGGAGGATTTTAATTTCAGTTTTTTATTTTCCCCCCATAATTTTAATGAATTTTGGTTTAACCATGAAAATAGCTTTTCCAATGCAGCAACCAGAAATCTACCTCTTACTGATGAGTTCCAAAAATAATGAAACGGGCTTGTCTAGTGAGTGATTTTTGGTTTGCTGTTATAATCTTGTTAATAAGGATCACTGTGTCAAAACAGTATTTATGAAGCAAAAAGACTGAGAATTTGCATATCTTGCCCACAATTCTCTTGTGCATTGGAAACATTGTACATTAAGAATTTCTGGGGAAAAGCAAGCGGGATACTTACCTAGATGTACTAATTTCATATGCAAATATTTACATTGATTTAATTTTGAGACATGGAGGATTTTAATTTCAGTTTTTTATCTCCCACCATAATTTTAATGAATTTTGGTTTAACCATGAAAATAGCTTTTCCAGTGCAGCAACATGAAATCTATCTCCTACTGATGAGTTCCAAAAAGAACGAAACAGGCTTGTCTAGTGAGTGATTTCTGTGTTGCTGTCACAATTCTGTTTAAAAGTATCGCTGTGTCAAAACAGAATTTATGAAGCAAAAAAAGTGAGAATTTGCATATCTAATTTGCATATCTTACCCACAATTCTCTTGTGTATTGGAAACATTGTATATTAAGAATTTTTGGGGAAAAGCAAGCGGGGATACTTACCTGGATGTACTAATTTCATATGCAAATATTTACATTGATTTAATTTTGAGACATGGAGTATTTTATTTGACTTTTTATCTTCCCCCCATAATTTTAATGAATTTTGGTTTAACCATGAAAATAGCTTTTCCAATACAGCAACCAGAAATCTATCTCCTACTAATGAGTGCCAAAAAGAACGAAACAGGCATGTCTAGTGAGTGATTTCTGGTTTGCTGTCATAATCCTGATTCAATTAAAATTGATTTAATTTTGAGACATGGAGGATTTTAATTTCAGTTTTTTATCTCCCCCCATAATTTTAATGAATTTTGGATTAACCATGAAAATAGCTTTTCCAATGCAGCAACCAGAAATCTATCTCCTACTGAACAATTCCAAAAAGAATGAAACAGGCTTGTCTAGTGAGTGATTTCTGGTTTGCTGTCATAATCGTGTTTAACCTTTTAACGCCGTTATGCCGTTCTATTCCATCATATTTACACTGGGCTTTAAAGCCGTTATGACGGAATAGAACGTCATAACAAACGGCTGTCCTGAAGCCTTCTGTCCTTCAAGGACTTGATCGCGGTCTGGAGGGCGTTCCTAGGGTTGTAGGGACGCCCCCCAGATGCGATCCAATAATTGAAATCTCGCTATCGTATGCACGATCGCGTAGTTTCAATTTGTCTTCATCGGAACAGGTGGTCCGATGTAGACACTTTAACCCTGTCATGAAAGGGTTAAAAGGATCGCTGTGTCAAAACAGTATTTTTGAAGCAAAAAAGTGAGAATTTGCATATCTTACCCACAATTCTCTTGTGCATTGGAAACATTGTAAATTAAGAATTTCTGGGGAAAGGTAAGTGGGAATACTTACCTAGATGTACTAATTTCAAATGCAAATATTTACATTGATTTAATTTTGAGACATGGAGGATTTTAATTTCAGTTTTTTATCTTCCCCCCATAATTTTAATGAATTTTGGTTTAACCATGAAAATAGCTTTTCCAATGCAGCAACCAGAAATCTATCTCCTACTGAAGAGTTCCAAAAAGAACGAAACAGGCTTGTCTAGTGAGTGATATCTGGTTTGCTGTCATAATCCTGTTTAAAAGGATTGCTGTGTCAAAACAGTTTTTTTAAGGCAAAAAACTGAAAATTTGCATATCTAGTTTGCATATCTTACCCACAATTCTCTTGTGCATTGCAAACATTGTATATTAAGAATTTCTGGGGAAAAGCAAGCGGGGATACTTACCTAGATGTACTAATTTCATATGCAAATATTTACATTGATTTAATTTTGAGACATGGAGAATTTTAATTTCAGTTTTTTATCTCCCCCCATAATTTTAATGAATTGTGGTTTAACCATGAAAATCGCTTTTCCAATGCAGCAACTTGAAATCTATTTCCTACTGATGAGTTCCAAAGAGAACGAAACACTTGTCTAGTGAGTGATTTCTGGTTTGCTGTCATAATCCTGTTTAACCTTTTAACGCCGTTATGCCGTTCTATTCCGTCATATTTACACTGGGCTTTAAAGCCGTTATGACGGAATAGAACGTCATATCAAACGGCTGTCCTGAAGCCTTCTGCGCTTCAAGGACTTGATCGCGGTCTGGAGGGCGTTCCTAGGGTTGTAGGGACGCCCCCCAGATGCGATCCAATAATTGAAATCTCGCGATCGTATGCACGATCGCGTAGTTTCAATTTGTCTACATCGGAACAGGTGTTCCGATGTAGACACTTTAACCCTGTCACGAAAGGGTTAAAAGGATCGCTGTGTCAAAACAGTATTTATGAAGAAAAAAAATAGAATTTGCATATCTAATTTGCATATCTTACCCACAATTCTCTTGTGCATTGAAAACATTGTATATTAAGAATTTCTGGGGAAAAGCAAGCGAGGATACTTACCTAGATGTACTAATTTCATATGCAAATATTTACATTGATTTAATTTTGAGACATGGAGGATTTTAATTTCAGTTTTTTATCTCCCCCCACAATTTTAATGAATTTTGGTTTAACCATGAAAGTAGCTTTTCCAATGCAGCAACCAGAAATCTATCTCCTACTGATGAGTTCCAAAAAGAACGAAACAGGCTTGTCTAGTGAGTGATTTCTGGTTTGCTGTCAAAATCCTGTTTGAAAGGATCTCTGTGTCAAAACAGTATTTTTGAAGCAAAAAAACTGAGAATTTGCATATCTAATTTGCATATCTTACCCACAATTCTGTTGTGCATTGGAAACATTGTATATTAATAATTTCTGGGGAAAAACAAGCGGGGATACTTACCTAGATGTACTAATTTCATATGCAAATATTTACATTGATTTAATTTTGAGACATGGAGGATTTTAATTTCAGTTTTTTATCTCCCCCCATAATTTTAATGAATTTGGGTTTAACCATGAAAATAGCTTTTCCAATGCAGCAACCAGAAATCTATCTCCTACTGATGAGTTCCAAAAAGAACGAAACAGGCTTGTCTAGTGAGTGATTTCTGGTTTGCTGTCATAATCCTGTTTAAAAGGATCGCTTTGTCAAAACAGTATTTTTGAAGCAAAAAAACTGAGAATTTGCATATCTAATTTGCATATCTTACCCACAATTCTCTTGTGTTTTGGAAACATTGTATATTAAGAATTTCTGGGGAAAAGCAAGCGGGGATACTTACCTAGATGTACTAATTTCATATGCAAATATTTACATTCATTTAATTTTGAGACATGGAGGATTTTAATTTCAGTTTTTATCTCCCCCCATAATTTTAATGAATTGTGGTTTAACCATGAAAATAGCTTTTCCAATGTAGCAACTAGAAATCTATCTCCTACTGATGAGTTCCAAAAAGAACGAAACAAGCTTTTCTAGTGAGTGATTTCTGGTTTGCTGTCATAATCCTGTTTAAAAGGATAGCTGTGTCAAAACAGTATTTTTGAAGCAAATAAATGGAGAATTTGCATATCATACCCACAATTCTCTTGTGCATTGGAAACATTGTATATTAAGAATTTCTGGGGAAAAGCAGCAGGGATACTTACCTGGATGTACTAATTTCATATGCCAATATTTACATTGATTTAATTTTGAGACATGGAGGATTTTAATTTCAGTTTTTTATCTTCCCCCAATAATTTTAATGAATTGTGGTTTAACCATGAAAATAGCTTTTCCAATGCAGCATCCAGAAAATCTTTCTTCTACTGATGAGTTCCAAAAAGAACGAAACAGGCTTGTCTAGTGAATGATTTCTGGTTTGCTGTCATAATCCTGTTTGAAAGGATCTGTGTGTCAAAACAGTATTTTTGAAGCAAAAAACCTGAGATTTTGCATATCTGATTTGCATATCTTACCCACAATTCTCTTGTGCTTTGGAAACATTGTATATTAAGAATTTCTGGGGAAAAGCAAGCGGGGATACTTACCTAGATGTACTAATTTCATATGCAAATATTTACATTGATTTAAATTTGAGACATGGAGAATTCTCATATCAGGTTTTTATCTCCCACCATAATTTTAATGAATTTTGGTTTAACCATGAAAATAGCTTTTCCACTGCAGCAACCAGAAATCTATTTCCTACTGATGAGTTCCAAAAAAAAAAAAAAAAAAAAAAGAGAAGAAGAAGAAGAAGAAGAAGAAGAAGAAGAAGAAGAAGAAGAAGAAGAAGAAGAAGAAAGGCTTGTCTAGTGAGTGATTTCTGTTTTGCTGTCATAATCCTGTTTAAAAGGATCGCTGTGTCAAAACAGAATTTATGAAGCAAAAAATGTGAGAATTTGCATATCTTACCCACAATTCTCTTGTGCATTGGAAATATTGTATATTAAGAATTTCTGGGGAAAAGCAAGCGGGGATACTTACCTAGATGTTCTACTTTCATATGCAAATATTTACATTGATTATATATATATATATAGACAGTAACAGCCTTACACAGACCTACAGTAGTTATCCAGAGTCTAGACATTGTTTCTAAGGGCTGTAAATCAATAAAGGCAGAAGAGAAAGCCCTTCCCACATAACCTCCTCACCTTACCCATTGCCTAGGATAAAGTGTGGAGCACAATTTAACCCATGAATACCAAAAAGGACTACAGTAGATTGTTTGTAAGGGAATGCACTGCAGTTCTCTCTGGTAGCCAAGGTAGCTCAACATGTTATCTGGTTCTGGCAACAGTACAGTTAACACTGAGCTCAGCTGCCTGTTAGTTTTATTACAGTGTGCACGCACCACTTGCCACACTGTTATAAACCAGTAATGCTCTGTTAGCACTCTGTCACCACGTCACTGGCAGAAGCAGGGAAATGTAAAACTGTCAGTGATCGGCTGAAAACTTTTTTGCCACACAAGTTCCTGCTTCAGCCTGCAATAAATTCTGCAGCTCCTACAAGAACAGTGTGGCCAGTGGTGCGTGCACACAGTTATACTACTAACAGGCAGCTGTTCAGGAACACAGAAGACAATGTGAGGGGGGGGGGTCCAGGACACCATCATTTGTTTGCCATCAAGCCCAGCATTAAACATTAGGGAGCAAGAAGGAAAATCTATACTGGATTAGGGTTTGGCAGTGTTTTACGTACCCAGTTATATCTGCAGCTCTAACTCTGTCTCTCAGCACGCCACTCTGATCTGATTCTGAAATAAATTGCAGCTTGCCTTGCTCAAACCCAAACATTTACATGTCCGGTCACGGTGAGCCAGGGTGGAGGGGGAGGGGCATATGCGGTGCGCGCTATTAGCCCATTTTGCAGAGGCAGTGCAATTATTAAGTACACTACAAATAAATACATTATCATGTTGCTGCTGCTGCAACATGGCCCCCTGCTCTAAATTGCTCACCTCCTGCTGGGGTGCCCTAAGGCCACTTAGGAACTTTAAGTATCAGGACAGGCCCCATGCTTTTGACTGACTGGTGGGAGGGGCTTAGCTAACCTGATCGGCCCAGATAACTTGACAGCCCACCAGGACTTTGCCCGGCATGCCCTATGGCCAGTCCGGGCCTGAAGCAAAGAGACAAACGTAGCAAGAGAAGCTTGTCAAGCAGTCATTAGCCTTATCTGTCAGTGTATAGGAACTTTTCCGTCCGGTTAGCAAACTGGACCCCTCGACAGGGAGAACATAGGAAAAAAACACACTTCAGCTGGAGACAGACTGTTGATAGTAGAACATTAAATCAGTGCAATACGACCTTGGTATGCTGGATGATGTTACTTCCTCAATTTAATCGGTTCATGCCTTTAGACATGCAGGGTCAAGAGGAATATGCTGCTAGCCTTGATTCCTTTGCAAGACTCCGTTGTACCACACCTCCTAGGCGGAATTACAGCACACCTCAATGTTAGCGTCCATCACAGGATCCGGTCGGCTGTTGCGATGCTGATACGCGTTTCACCCGCACGTCTAATTACTTAGACCGGGCTTCGTCAGGGTGTGATACGTCATTAACTATTACGTTCCTTTTTATATGGTTTGTAATTGCGCCTCTGCTGGTGGGTGAAAGTTTAAACAATATAATACAAATGTGAATAGCAATGTGAAAGGATGATTTAAAAACCTTCCTAGTAAATTGATACTTTATATAAAGAACATCTATATACAAATTAAGCTCTGGAGATACAAACTTCATTTAGTATAATTCCAGGCTATTTCATACTGTGTTGAATGTAATCTACCTATTGAGATCCAGTGAGTGATATGTTATGAAGAAAAATTAATTAAAGGGGCAGATACAAGTATTTAAATATTTAAAGATAGTTACATAGACATAGGCCCAGAATAATTTAATTTATACTTATTATAGGGCAGAGAAATTAGCTATGTAAAACAAAAAGGACGAATATGTCACAGAAAACATTCCATGTCCATTTTATCATTTAAGCCTATCAGGAGTTGGGTTTCCAAAATTGAAATCCATCTACATACTTTATGAAGGAGGATTTTGTCATTGTCACCTCCTTTATTGTTAGTTATCCCCCTGTCTATGCCCACAAATCTCAGGGAATCAGGAATAGAGCAATGTGCTGCTTCAAAATGTCTAGCAACGTTACTCTTAGGGTTTTTGTTTTTTACGTCATCCCTGTGCTCAGTGATGCAATCTTTTATCGCCCTCCTGGTTTTGCCCACGTAAAAACCAGGGCAGCTACAGGAGAGGAGATAAATTACCCCTTCCGTGTTGCAATTTACGTGATGTTTCAGTTTGTATACTTTCCCCGTGTGGGTGGCAAATCCTTTGGTTTTAACCATGTACTTACACGCCACACATTTACCACACAGGTGATTGCCAATAGACCTGTGTTTTGTGAGCCAGTCAAGTTGTTTCTGTGGTGACTGGTATTGACTTCTCACAAGCTTATCTTTCAGATTTGGTGCTCTGCGGGCAGTGATGTTGGAGCGATCACCCACTTCATTCGATACTCCTTCGTCACTTAGAAGGATATGCCAATTTCTTGTCAATATCTGCCGTAAGGTAGGCCAATGGCAATTGTAGTTTGCAATCAGTCTAATTCTTGCATCAGTGCCCTTCTTTTTTGACACAAGAAGATCATCTCTATTCTGATGTGCTGCGAAGTTAGAAGCCCCTCTCACCATTTTTTTGGAGTACCCTCTATCCACAAACCGTTTTTCCATATCGGTTGCATGTCTTAGGTAGCTCTCCTTGGTTGAGCAGTTCCTCCGAAGTCTGAGGAACTGCCCTTTTGGTATACCTCTTTTAAGATGGTTAGGGTGATGGCTTGATGCAAGGAGAAGGCTGTTGGTGGCCGTGGTTTTTCGATAATTTTCGGTTGTGAGATAGCCTTGGTTTATCCTTACTTTTATGTCAAGGAAAGAAATTTCCTCTTTACTGGATTGTAAAGTAAGAATGATATTCCTATCATTCTGGTTCAGAGAGTTGACAAACTCTTTCAACATGTTTTCAGAGCCCTCCCATATGAGGAAGATATCATCCACATATCTAAGCCATATGTGGATGTTCTCCCCAAAGAAAGGGCTCTGATACACTTCATCCATCTCCCAGGTTCCAAACAGGCATAGGTGGGAGCACATGTCGCACCCATTGCCGTCCCCTGAAGTTGTTTATACACCTTTTTATCAAACATAAATACATTGTTTGTAAGTATAAACCTAAGGAGTTCCATGACAAAGTCAGTGTGTCGTTGGGCACCGGTTCCTCTCATTCTCAGAAAGTGCTCACAGGCCCTGATTCCAGTCTCGTGTGGAATAGAGGAATATAGCCCTTCCACATCGAGACTGACAAGAATTGCTCCAGGTGGAACAGACATACTGTCTATTTTCCTCAGAAAATCTGAAGTGTCCAAAATGAACGAAGGCATAGTGCTAAGAAAAGGTCTTAAAAAGTAGTCGACATAGTTGCCCAGATTTTCCGTGAGGCTACCTATGCCGGCTATGATGGGACGGCCGGGTGGATTACTAGAATTTTTGTGTATCTTTGGGATACAGTAGAACACCGGCATTATCGTATGTTCAGAATACAAATACTTAAATTCATTAGATGTTATGACACCTCCATCTTTTGCCTTCTTCAATATATTGAACAGGGTAAACTGTAATGAAGAGGTGGGATTATAGGTAAGACACTGGTAATGTTTTTTGTCCAAGAGCTGCCGTTTGGCCTCGAGGACATACATATTCTCATCCCAGAGGACAAGGTTCCCACCCTTGTCCACCGGCTTTATGATGAGACCTTTCGCATCTATTAGTTCCTGCAGTGCTCTTCTTTCTGCCTTGCCCAAGTTATCATTAACCAGGCCTGTAAGTGACAGGTTAGTAATCTCTTTTTCAACCTGTCTAACAAAGATATTTACTGCAGGAACCATCGATAGCTGTGGCATGTACTTAGATTTGGCTTTGAAAGTTGAGGATATAGTTTCCTCATCTGTATTATCTCCCACTTGGGAGGGGGTATACTGGCTGCCTTCATTTTCTGCGAGAAGATCTTGCAGGTCCACTATGGCCGACCTATCCTCTCTAGAGAGTGATACGTCTTCGACAAGATGTCGACTTTTGCCTTTCATAATTTGAGACAGCACTATGCGTCTTGCAAATAAGTGTAGGTCTTTCACGAAGTTGAATTTGTCCAACGGGTTTGTTGGGCAAAAGGACAAACCCTTTTTGAGGACCTCAATATGTGCCAAGTTAAGCTTAAAAGAGGACAAATTTATTAACTGAAAATTGTCCTCTATGGAGTCTAATATCCCCTGCGACCTCAAAAGCATCGCAATCTGCCCTGGGGATAACTCATCTGGCTCTGGTCGTAGTTCTGTGGTTGTCTATTTATGTGTTATTTATGTGTTTTTACATACATCTAACACCTTCCTACGGCTGCCTTAAGATACATATTTAGGAGGTTCACCTCCCTAGACTGCTTGGATCCCGATCTGAAACCTGCCCAGCAAAGTTTACCTCTTTACAGGAGGTGCTGAGTGCAGCTGGGTGTAGCAAGTCTGGGAGTTTTCCTGCTACATATACGCCATATGTGTACTCATAAGCTATGCTGCATTGCCTTATCTGCTAATCTTATATGCTAGCAGCTAATCATTGCATCACCTCATGTTTACGTTCTATCCCTGACCGGTCAGGTTTCTATCTTCATATTTTTTGTATTTGTATTTTTACTGTTTGCACGTTTTTTTCACCACTATAGCTTTATATAAATTATTGGTGATATCCTATATTGTGCTTTGTTATCTTTGATAAAAGGGGTCTTTGCATCCTCCATATTTGTGAGCTTCATTTTTTTCAAAAGAGTGCTGAATTCCCTGTCTTTTTATCCTGAATTACGTTTCAGGTTGTTCTGTTCTAACCTAATCCATTTCATTCATTTTCAAGGGTCTGCACCAATGTGTCTTTTCATTGGATATATGGACAGCAAGTAGTCCAAAATATCCTTGTACAAGCTCAAATCATTAGTAGCAGTTGCATCCCCACTGTATTCATTATATATTTTTAACCATACCTTGTTTACTTGGGCCTAGGCCCCTTTACTAGGTTTCCAGTGCGGTTGATCCCCAGCTCTATATATTTTTTGTAATTTTTTGGAGGAGTATCTCTGATTGGGTCGTGGTGTTTTTGCAGGAGAATCACTGCCCCTAAAGAGAACCTACATTATTATGGCATTTATGCTATCAGATGAAAATTGGGAGGCTGAACTTACAGCATCCCTGTCTATGTACAGTCTAGAGGAGAATCAGGACCAAAATAATACACCTGTAAATATTTATGGTGCTTTCAAGAACTATAAAAAGTTACTTGTGAAACAAGTTAAATTGCGGGCAGAGACATCAAGCCTTGAAAATTATATCAAAACTAAAATCATACCGAGAGGCCTACGTCTTAGACTGGACCCTGGTACCAATCTTAGAGAGGATGAGGGAGGTGATGAGTTCATGGAAGACTGGAACTCTGGTCTCTCAGACTGTTCATTAATTCTTATGAACAAAATGGTCAAACGAAATAAAGAGAGGCTTGAAAAAACTATTGCTCAGGTGGAAGAATCTCTAAAAGTAGTAAATACTTTTGAGACAAATTCCAATTTTTCTAAACTAAATGAAGAGATAAAAGATCAAATAGCGAGACTACAGAAAGATATTAAACTTAGAAAAGGCAGAAAATTCTCGAGAGATAATGATGACTACAAAAATAACAAAGTGTACAGCTACCAATCTGTGAGAAGCACATATGATTCGGGTACAGATGGATCAGATGTAGAAGTTGAACGTGGGAGGTCCAACATATTTAAACTCGAGAGAGAGAGAGAAGGTACCCCTCCAGACAGCGACAATCACAGAACTACGACCAGAGCCAGGTGAGTTATCCCCAGGGCAGATCGCAACGCTTTCGAGGTCGCAGGGGATATTAGACTCCATAGAGGACAATTTTCAGTTAATAAATTTGTCCTCTTTTAAGCTTAACTTGGCACATATTGAGGTCCTCAAAAAGGGTTTGTCCTTTTGCCCAACAAACCCGTTGGACAAATTCAACTTTGTGAAAGATCTACACTTATTTCCAAGACGCATAGTGCTGTCTCAAATTATGAAAGGCAAAAGTCGACATCTTGTCGAAGACATATCACTCTCTAGAGATGATAGGTCGGTCATAGTGGACCTGCAAGATCTTCTCGCAGAAAATGAAGACAGCCAGTATACCCCCTCCCAAGTGGGAGATAATACAGATGAGGAAACTATATCCTCAAATTTCAAAGCCAAATCTAAGTACATGCCACAGCTATCGATGGTTCCTGCAGTAAATATCTTTGTTAGACAGGTTGAAAAAGGGATTACTAACCTGTCACTTACAGGCCTGGTTAATGATAACTTGGGCAAGGCAGAAAGAAGAGCACTGCAGGAACTAATAGATGCGAAAGGTCTCGTCATAAAGCCGGCGGACAAGGGTGGGAACCTTGTCCTCTGGGACGAGAATATGTATGTCCTCGAGGCCAAACGGCAGCTCTTGGACAAAAAACATTACCAGTGTCTTACCTATAATCCCACCTCTTCATTACAGTTTACCCTGTTCAATTTATTGAAGAAGGCAAAAGATGGAGGTGTCATAATATCTAATGAATTTAAGTATTTGTATTCTGAACATCCGGTAATGCCGGTGTTCTACTGTATCCCAAAGATACACAAAAATTCTAGTAATCCACCCGGCCGTCCCATCATAGCCGGCATAGGTAGCCTCACGGAAAATCTGGGCAACTATGTCGACTACTTTTTAAGACCTTTTCTTAGCACTATGCCTTCGTTCATTTTGGACACTTCAGATTTTCTGAGGAAAATAGACGGTATGTCTGTTCCACCTGGAGCAATTCTTGTCAGTCTCGATGTGGAAGGGCTATATTCCTCTATTCCACACGAGACTGGAATCAGGGCCTGTGAGCACTTTCTGAGAATGAGAGGAACCGGTGCCCAACGACACACTGACTTTGTCATGGAACTCCTTAGGTTTATACTTACAAACAATGTATTTATGTTTGATAAAAAGGTGTATAAACAACTTCAGGGGACGGCAATGGGTGCGACATGTGCTCTCACCTATGCCTGTTTGGAACCTGGGAGATGGATGAAGTGTATCAGAGCCCTCTCTTTGGGGAGAACATCCACATATGGCTTAGATATGTGGATGATATCTTCCTCATATGGGAGGGCTCTGAAAACATGTTGAAAGAGTTTGTCAACTCTCTGAACCAGAATGATAGGAATATCATTCTTACTTTACAATCCAGTAAAGAGGAAATTTCTTTCCTTGACATAAAAGTAAGGATAAACCAAGGCTATCTCACAACCGAAAATTATCGAAAAACCACGGCCACCTACAGCCTTCTCCTTGCATCAAGCCATCACCCTAACCATCTTAAAAGAGGTATACCAAAAGGGCAGTTCCTCAGACTTCGGAGGAACTGCTCAACCAAGCAGAGCTACCTAAGACATGCAACCAATATGGAAAAACGGTTTGTGGATAGATGGTACTCCAAAAAAATGGTGAGAGGGGCTTCTAACTTCGCAGCACATCAGAATAGAGATGATCTTCTTGTGTCAAAAAAGAAGGGCACCGATGCAAGAATTAGACTGATTGCAGACTACAATTGCCATTGGCCTGCCTTACGGCAGATATTGACAAGAAATTGGCATATCCTTCTAAGTGACGAAGGAGTATCGATTGAAGTGGGTGATCGCCCCAACATCACTGCCCGCAGAGCACCAAATCTGAAAGATAAGCTTGTGAGAAGTCAACACCAGTCACCACAGAAACAACTTGACTGGCTCACAAAACACAGGTCTATTGGTAATCACCCGTGTGGTAAATGTGTGGCGTGTAAGTACATGGTTAAAACCAAAGAATTCGCCACCCACATGGGGAAAGTATACAAACTGAAACATCACGTTAATTGCAACACGGAAGGGGTAATTTATCTCCTCTCCTGTAGCTGCCCTCGTTTTTACGTGGGCAAAACCAGGAGGGTGATAAAAGATCGCATCACTGAGCACAGGGATGACGTAAAAAACAAAAACCCTAAGAGTAACGTTGCTAGACATTTTGAAGCAGCACATTGCTGCATTCCTGATTCCCTGAGATTTGTGGGCATTGACAGGGGGATAACTAACAATAGAGGAGGTGACAATGACAAAATCCTCCTTCGTAAAGAATGTAGATGGATTTCAATTTTGGAAACCCAACTCCCGATAGGCTTAAATGATAAAATGGACATGGCCTGTTTTCTGTGACATATTCCTCCTTTTTGTTTTACATAGCTAATTTCTCTGCCCTATAATATGTATAAATGAAATTATTCTGGGCCTATATCTATGTAACTATCTTTAAATATTTAAATACTTGTATCTGCCCCTTTAATTAATTTTTCTTCATAACATATCACTCACTGGTTCTCAATAGGTAGATTACATTCAACACAGAATGAAATAGCCTGGAATTATACTAAATTAAGTTTGTATCTCCAGATCTTAATTTGTATATAGATGTTCTTTTTATAAAGTATCAATTTACTAGGAAGGTTTTTAAATCATCCTTTCACATTGCTATTCACATTTGTATTATATTGTTTAAACTTTCACCCACCAGCAGAGGCGCAATTACAAACCATATAAAAAGGAACGTAATAGTTCATGACGTATCACGCCCTGACGAAGCCCGGTCTAAGTAATTAGACGTACGGGTGAAACGCGCGTCGGCATCGCAACAGCAGACCGGATCCTGTGATGGACGCTAACATTGAGGTGTGCTGTAATTCCGCCTAGGAGGTTTGGTACATCATCCAGCATACCAAGGTCGTATTGCACTGATTTAATGTTCTACTATCAACAGTCTGTCTCCAGCTGAAGTGTGTTTTGTTCCTATGTTCTCCCTGTCGAGGGGTCCAGTTTGCTAACCGGACGGAAAAGTTCCTATACACTGACAGATAAGGCGTAATGACTGCTTGTCAAGCTTCTCTTGCTACGTTTGTCTCTTTGCTTCTATCTGTGGATACTTTCCGCTTTGCTATGCTTGTATCGTATGGCATGTATACTGAATAAGCTACCGTCTAACACACTACATGGAATTTTGCTGGACTCTCTTGCAATCTCTTACTACTTTGCTGGTATTTTGTTATGTATACTTATATACTTCTTTACGGCTGCCACATGATATATATTTAGGAGGCTTACCTCTCTAGACCGCTTAGATCCCGACTCTGAACCTGCCCAGCAAAGTTCACCTCTATACTAGAGGCGCTGAGTGCAGCTGGGTGTAGCAAGTCTGAGAGGCGTTCCTGCTATATATATGCCGTATTTGTACTTACAAGCAATGCTGTATTACTTTTTCTGCCAATCTTACATGCTAGCAGTTCGTTTTTTATGTGTTTTTACATACATCTAACACCTTCCTACGGCTGCCTTAAGATACATATTTAGGAGGTTCACCTCCCTAGACTGCTTGGATCCCGATCTGAAACCTGCCCAGCAAAGTTTACCTCTTTACAGGAGGTGCTGAGTGCAGCTGGGTGTAGCAAGTCTGGGAGTTTTTCCTGCTACATATACGCCATATGTGTACTCATAAGCTATGCTGCATTGCCTTATCTGCTAATCTTATATGCTAGCAGCTAATCATTGCATCACCTCATGTTTACGTTCTATCCCTGACCGGTCAGGTTTCTATCTTCATATTTTTTGTATTTGTATTTTTACTGTTTGCACGTTTTTTTCACCACTATAGCTTTATATAAATTATTGGTGATATCCTATATTGTGCTTTGGTATCTTTGATAAAAGGGGTCTGCTGTTTCCCTCAATAAAATCAGTTTTGCATCCTCCATATTTGTGAGCTTCATTTTTTTCAAAAGAGTGCTGAATTCCCTGTCTTTTTATCCTGAATTACG
>NC_069507.1:61806951-61926951 GCF_027579735.1 Bombina bombina | reverse complement strand
ATGTTGTATGTTTCTCGCTTCATATACTTAACATACAATTTAAAAATCAAAATTTATGCTTACCTGATAAATTATTTTCTTTCCTGGCATGGAGAGTCCACAAAACCATTCAATTACTAGTGGGAATTCAACCGCTGGCCACCAGGTGGAGGCAAAGAACACCCCAGCAAAGCTTCAAGTATCCTGCCACTTCCCACAATCCCCAGTCATTCAGATGAGGAATCATGGAAAGCGAAGAAGACACAAAGGGTATAGAGGTGCTTGAGGTTTAGAAATGACAAAATCTGTTTTAATATTAAAGGACCAGTCAACACAGTAGATTTGCATAATCAACAAATGCATGATAAGAAGATAATGCAATAGCACTTGGTCTGAACTTCAAATGAGTAGTAGATTTTTTTAAAATAAATTGCAAAGTTATGTATTTTGCCACTCCCCCTGTATCATGTGACAGCCATCAGCCAATCACAAATGCATATATGTATATGCTGTGAACTCTTGCACATGCTCAGTAGTAGCTGGTGACTCAAAAAATATAAATATTAAAAGACTGTGCAGATTTTGTTAATGGAAATAAATTGGAAAGTTGTTTAAAATTGCATGCTCTATCTGATTCATGAAGTTTTGACTTGAGTGTCCCTTTAAAATAAGGGCGGGTCATGGACTCTCCATGCCAGGAAATACATTTTTAAATCAGGTAAGCATAAATATTGTTTTCTTTGGAAAGGCATGGGGAGTCCACAAATCCATTCAATTACTTGTGGGAAACAATACCAAAGCTAGAATCCACAGAATGGAAGGGAGGGAAACACAAGACAGGCGAACCTAAACAGAAGGCACCACCGCTTGAAGAACTTTCCTCCCAAAAGAAGCCTCAGCTGAGGCAAAAACATCAAACTTGTAAAATTTGGAAAAAGTATGCAATGAAGACCAAGTGGCCGCCTTGCCAATCTGTTCCATAGAAGCATAATTTTTGAAGGGCCAAGAGGAAGAGACAGCCTTTGTGGAGTGAGCCGTGATTCTCTCTGGAGGCTGCTGTCCAGCTGTCTCATAAGCCAATCGAATAACACTTCTCAGCCAAAAGGAAAGAGTAGAAGAAGTAGCCTTCTGACCCTTCCGCTTACCAGAAAATACAACAAAAAGAGCAGTAGATTGCTGAAAATCTTTCGTAGCCTGCAAATAGAACTTCAGAGCACGCACAACATCCAGATTATGCAACAACCATTCCTTCTGAGAGGAAGGATTAGGACAAAATGAAGGAACAACAATTTATTGGTTAATATTGCGTATCGAAACCACCTTAGGTAGAAATCCTAATGTAGTACGACGAACCGCCTTATCTGCATGAAAAATAAGATAAGAAGGTTCACATTGTAAAGCCGAAAGCTCTGAAACCCTACGGGCAGAGGAAATTGCCAGAAGAAACAAAACCTTCCAGGACAATAATTTTATGTAATGCATAGGCTCAAACGGAGCCTGCTGCAGAACCCGAAGAACAAGATTAAGACTCCAAGGAGGAGCAATTGACCTAAACACAGGCCTGATTCTAACCATGGCCTGAACAAAAGATTGAACATCTCGCAAGATGGCCAGATGCTTTTGCAAAAGAATCGACCGAGCCGAAATCTGACCCTTTAGGGTACTGACTGATAAATTTTCTCCAGGCCTTCCTGAAGAAAAGACAGAATACGGGGAATTTTCATCTGACTCCAAGAAAAACCCCTAGATCTGCACCAATCAAGGTATTTACGCATACCTTATAATAAATCTAGCGAGTAACAGGCTTACGAGCCTGAATAATAGTCTCAACAATCTTCACAGAAAATCCTTGTCTGGACAAGACTAACAGTTTCTCTGAAGCTGACTGCTTGGAGATTGAACAAAGTTCGGATGGAGGAAGGGATCCTGAAGTAGAAGATCCTTCCTCAGAGGAAATTTCCATGGGGGAAATTACGACATCTTCGCTAGTGTCAGGTTTTTTCCTGGCTTTGTTTGCCATGTGCTGCTGGCAGCCATTTTACTCAGCTTTCTTGCTGAATCTGGTTCAGAGTGTGTGATGCTGCTCATTTCCTGCATGCCCTCTTATGGCCAGACTGTTGTACTTTATCCGTGTGAGACAGGTTGCAGTCTCAGAATTGTGATGTCATCACTTATTATTTAAAAGGCCTCTGTTTGTGAGTGCCTGTGTTTTACCTGGCTAGTCTGACGTCTCTTCTGGTTCCTGATTCCTGGCTTGTTCCTGACTTTGCTGTTCTCCTTGTTTCTAAATCCGGCTCGTCTGACTACTCGCTTTGGCTCCTGACTCGGCTCGTCTGACTACCAGCTCTGGTTTTGACTCCTGGCTTGTTATTTGACTTGTGGACTTTTTATTATTTTTGTTATTAATAAAGGTGTGATTATTTTTGCACTTCTTGTCTCAGTCTGATTCCTGGCACCCTGATAGCTAGGTCCACAAACTAAGCTCTGCAAGGCCACACTGGAGCGATTAGAATCACCAAACCTTGCTCCTGTTTGATACGGGTTATTACCCAAGGAAGAAGGTCAACCGGAGGGAACAGATAAATTAGACCGAAATCTCATGGCACTGCCAGGGCATCGACCAGAGCTGCTTGATGATCTCTTGATCTTGCTCCGTATTTTAGAAGCTTGGCGTTTAGAGAAGACGCCATCAGATTCAGCTACGGAACTCCCCACTTGAGGGTTAACATCTAGAATACTTCCGGATGGAGAGCCCATTCTCCTGGGTGAAGAGTCTGCCTGCTCAGATAATCCGCTTCCCAGTTGTCCACCCCGGGGATGTGAATGGCCGAAAGATGAGAATTATGAGACTCCACCCACTGAAGACTGTGAGTCACCTCCTTCATAGCTAATAAGTTCCGAGTTCCTCCTTGGTGGTTGATATATGCCACCGAAGTGATGTTGTCTGATTGGAATCTGATAATCCAGACTAAACTCAGTTGAGGCCAAGCTGTTAGCGCATTGAAGACTGCTCTTAATTCTAGGATATTTATAGGGAGGGCAGACTCCTCCTAAGTTCATGAGCTCTTAAGGAACCCCAAACTGCTCCCCAGCCTAACAGACTGGCATCCAAGGTCACAATCTCCCAAGAAGATCTCAGGAAACAAGTGCCCTGAGACAAATGGTCCTGGGAGATCCACCAGGACAGAGACATTTTTGTCTGAGAGTCTAGAACTATCCTTTGAGAGAGGTCTGAGTGGTCTCCATTCCATTGACTGCACATGCATAACTGAAGAGGTCTCAGATGGAAACAAGCAAACTGAATAATGTCCATAGATGCCACCATGAGACCAATTACTTCCATACATACTGCCACTGTTGGACGAAAAGAGGACTGAAGAGAACGACAGGCAGCAAGAAGCTTGAGTTTTCTGATGTCCGTCAAGAACATTTTCAAAGATACTGAGTCTATGATCGTCCCCAGAAAACATACCTTAGTACTTGGCACCAAGGAACTTTTCCCTAGATTCACCTTCCACCCGTGAGAGCGGAGAATTGATAACAGAGAATATGTATGGGATCTTGCTAACTGAAAAGATGGCGCCTGAACCAAGATATCGTCCAGGTAAGGTGCTACCGCAATCCCTAGAGATCTGTCCACAGCCAAAAGAACCCTTAGAACCTTCATAAAGATTTGAGGAGCAGTGGCAAGGCCAAAAGGAAGAGCTACAAATTGGAAATGTTGATCCAAAAAAGCAAACCTCAGGAACTTGAAATGTTCCCTGTGGAAAGGCACATGAAGATACGCGTCCTTCAGGTCTATGGTGGTCATAAATTGACTCTCCTGAACTAGAGGTAGAATAGAAGAAATAGTCTCCATTTTGAAGGATGGAACCTTGAGTAACATGTTGAGAGACTTGAGGTCTAGAATGGGTCAAAAACTTCCATCCTTTTTGGGAACCACAGAAAGATTTGAATACAATCCCTGAGCCTGTTCTACTTTACACAGTTTAAGAAGGCCTCTCTCTTTACCTGGTTTACAGATAATCTCTATAGGAGAAATCTGCCCCTTGGGGGACAAGATTTGAATCCTATCTTGTATCACTGGGAGACTATATCCACTGCCCAAAGAGCTAGGACGTTGCAAATCAAAGGCGGCCCCTTCATGCTGATTTAACATCAGCGGAAAGCTTTCAGGATTGCTTACCCTTATTCTAAGGTTGGCTAGCTCTCCAAGAGGTCTTGGCCTGCTAAGGTTTAGAAGACGAGGAAGATTTCTGTCACTTGAATTTACGAAAGGAATGAAAATTAGAAGTCTGTCGACCCTTGGGCCTATTCTTCTTATTCTGCGGCCAAAAATCTCCTTTTCCGCCAGTAACCGTCAAAATGATCTCAGCCAGACCAGGACTAAATAAAGTCTTACCCTTAAAGCTTGGACTTGGAATCACATCCACAGACCAATTTTTTAACCATAGGGCTCTACAGGCTAGAATCGCAAAACTAGAAATCTTGGCTCCCAGCCTGATTACTTTTATACTGACATCACAGTTAAAGTATTAGGCAGTTTTAGATCCTTGATCCTATCTTGGATCTCCTCTATTGTAGTCTCCTATTGTAGTCACCTGTGGCGTATTTAGGTTTGTGCTGCCCTAGGCAACCAAAATTCTGCTGCCCCCTCTACCCCCACCTCCCCAGGTTTTAGGGCTTTTTGGACATAATATAGTTTGGTGAGGATGTAACGTCACTTTTTTTTTTTCAATGGCATTTCCAAAGTAAATGTTTATGTTCAAGTGCACATGTTTTTCTATGTGTGTGTGTGTGTGTGTGTGTATATGGTGAGTGTGTACTAAGTGTGCGTAGATAGTAGGACAAAAAAGTGCTGCCCTATGCAAGTGTCTTGTTTGCCTAGGCCAAAATACGCCCCTGGTGCCTGCCCCAGGTTCTAGGCCTTTTTTTCCCCATATTATTTTTGGTCATATATATTTGTAATGTGTGAATTATATCACCTGATGCCCGGGACATTAAGTTATGAAGTTATTCTGCATGAGCCTTATACACACACAATTCTGCAAGCTTGCTTTTATATCGCTGAAATTATATCACCAGGGTCTCTTATCAAAACTGTGTCCCATTAAAATTATACACTCCACGAGAGCATTCAAATAATTCAAAACATTATGCCAAAAACTGCAGTTGCATCACATTGCCACTGCCAAAGTCTATTTTTTTTTTAAGTTATAGTATACTTTTATCCTATTAATGAATACACTCATGTTCTAAAAATTGGTATTCAATGTTTTGAAAAGTATGTTCCTTTTCTCAGCATAAATAAAACAAAATACATAGCATTTATGTAAATAAAATGACAATTTCCAATAAAAAATTCCAACAAATCTTAGTAAAAGCTTAGAAAGTAAATGTACTGCAGACACAGATTTATATTTACGTATACATAACACACTGGCACTATAAGGTTAGTATTTAATACTGCATGCTGTCTGGCACTATAAGGTTATTATTTAATACTGCATGTTGTCTGGCACTATGAGGCCTATTTATTAAAGGTCTTGCGGATACGCTCTCTGTATTCAGAATTGCTCACAAGAGCTGCTGGTGCAACGCCTCCCCCTGCAGACTCGCGGCCAATGGGCCACCAGCAGGGAGGTGTCAATCAACCCGATCGTACTCGATCGGGTTGAATTGTGGCAATTCCTGTCTGCCTGCTCAGAGCAGGCGGGCAGGGTTATGGAGCCGCGGTCTTTAGACCACTGCTTCATAACTGCTGTTTCTGGAGAGTCTGAAGACTCACCATAAACACAGGCCCACAAGCTCCATACGGAACTTGATAAATAGGCCTCAGTGGGTACAGCTGCAACCATCTGAGAAATATGTAAGACACGACAACCCTCTTCCTGCAAGTGCCTTCACACCTGTCAGCCAACCCCAGTAAGCCCTTAGGTACAGACCTCCAGTGCACTGTGTCTCTCCTTCTGCTTCCTGCTACAGCTGCTCCTGTCTGGCCACTGCCAGCCTCTCAGTGCCCAGTACTCCTCTACTAAAGTAAGCCCCACAGCACAGGACCAGCCAGTTCAGAGTGGGCAGCTTTCACACCCGCTGTCACCTCAGCATTGCCCAATGATAACAAGGTGCGGCAGGCTGTGCGCCCGGGCGTAAGTAGGTGCAGCGTGTATAGTCCGGTTGCTGTGCTGTGTTCTCAGTGCATAGTTGCCATCTGTGCCTCAGTAATACAGAGCTGGGGTAGTGTTATATAATTTGATCACAATAAATAAAATAAACTACTTGCCAGCTAGCAGTTACAATGAACTTCAGAAGAAGCTGCAAAAGGAGGTCTATAGGTGGCGCATTTGCGCTTGTGCAGGCTCAATTCCTTATACAATATGGGAAATGTAGTTTACCACAAAGGCAGGGGTAGCAGTCACCCATGTTTAATCCAGCCTCTGAAGGAGAGGCGCCAGCAGCTGAATTAACTTTCTAGTAGTACTCATATAACAACTAACAGAAAGTTAATTCAGCTGCCACTCCTTCAGTGGCTGCAAAAAATGCCACCCTTCCTCAATCTGCCGCCCTAGGCATGGGCCTTGTTGGTTTAGGCAGTAATATGCCCCTGAGTCACACCAATAAGAGGCTGCACCAGCAACTGTCGCAATACTAGCAACTGGTTGCCATTGCAAATCCTGATGAAGAAACATCTTTTTCTTAAATAACCCTCCAGTTTCTTATCCATAGGGTCTCTAAAAGAGGAACTATTCTCAAGAGAAATAGTAGTTATTTTGGCTAAGGTGGATATAGCGCCTCTACTTTAGGAACAGTGCACCAACGATCTCGCACTGAATCAGCATCAGGAAATATCTTCTTAAACACAGGAGATGGGTTAAAGGGAACACTCGGCTTCTCCCATTCCTGAGATATGTCAGACATGCGATCTGGAACAGGAAAAACCTCCACAGATTTAGGTTTGACATAAAAAACTCTGTTCAGCTTATTAGCATTCTTAGGAGCCTCTGCAATTGTTTCAGAGTCATCCAAAGTAGCTAAAACCTCCTTCAAAAGTAAAGAGAGATGCTTAAGTTTAAATCTAACATTAACCTCCTCAGAATCTACTGTACTAAGAACCGCAGATTCAGAATCAGAGATCTCGCCCTTAGAAACTGCAGAGGAATGATCCTCTCTAGATAACTGAGAAAGACTAACCAAATCAGTCTTGGCGGAATCAGAACCCATAGAAATGTTCATAGATCCATTTCCTCTTTCTCTTACCAGGTAAAGCACTTAAGGCTGCAGAAACTGCAAAAGTCAACTGCGCAGCAAAATGTTTAGGTAAAAAAACACTCCCAGGGACTGACTGAGAGGAACTGCAGGGCACTGCATGTGAATCTGTCAAAGACATGTTAGAAGAAGGCTGAGACAAACCCTGAACAGCATTATCCTGAGAAAAAGAAGGCTCAGATAGGGTATCCTTATCTTTAGATAATAATACTTTATTAAGGCAAGAGGAACAAAATTGCTCAGGAGGTATAACCTGGGCATCTGCACAGTAAAGACATTTATCAAAGAACAGAGGAAGCCGGCATCCATAGCAAATCAAAAAGCCCAAACAAATCTCTTCTCTTTTCTTATATTTTATTTCTACTTTTATATTTTAACATACATTGCTTGTATTAATTAACTATAGAAAACATACTAATCAAAAAACTGGCACCACTACACCCCAGCCAAGCTGGAGAGACTCACCCAACCGGTAATCAGGAATCAAATCCACGCCAGCAGAAATAACAATCCTGTTCAAACTGCAGATCCTAGAAAGCTGCAAATATCAGAGAGAAGCGACAGGCAGAAAAAACAATCTAATGCCAGAAAAAACGCTTTGTCCCCTTGTAATCCGGCTTCCTACAAACACAGCCGACTAGAAACAAACCGCTCAGCACTCAGGAACTAAACTGAGCGGTCAAATGATCGCAAAATTCAAAAGTGTGATCCAGAGTCATAAACTCAGTAAAAAGAACCGCCAACAAAACCTCCTTAAAGCAATATTACCCTAAAACAAAATAAGGGTAAACTGGGCAAACAAATCCCCATAGCCAAAAATAAAAAGCCTTCTTAACCAAGGAAAAATAAAAAAGGTAAAATCAGTAGAAATCCAAGACAGTCCCCTTTAGGGAAAACTCAGGAGACAGAAAACAATGCAAAAAAACAAGAAAAAGGGGTAAAGAAAGGAAATCAGAGACGAAACAGGTATGCCCTGAGAAACAAAAAATAGATGACAGATTTGTCATCAATCTCTCCTCTACCCATTTGTCAGAGTTTCAAATTAATGTACTTAGGAAAGGTTTAACTTTTTCACCAACCAAAATATTAGATAAATTTGAAGCAGATAAAGACCTGCATCTATTTCCACGCAAAATAGTATGTCATAAATTATTTGCAAAGAAAGATGAGAATCCTGAAGACATACCAATATAAGCAGTATTGGATACCTTAGAATATTTAGAATCTGAACAATCTGACATAAATACCCAGGATACTACTATTTGTAGTGGATTAAAATCTAAATCTACCTTCATGCCTAACCTCAGTAAAGCTCTCTTAATTAATACATTTGTTAAA
Source organism: Bombina bombina (assembly GCF_027579735.1). Taxonomy (NCBI): domain Eukaryota; kingdom Metazoa; phylum Chordata; class Amphibia; order Anura; family Bombinatoridae; genus Bombina; species Bombina bombina. The sequence continues at coordinate 61,918,368 of NC_069507.1, read as the reverse complement.
CTTGTTGAGGCGGATATTAAGGGTCTCAGAATGCCCCCTCTAATTCGGACAACTTGACTACTATTGAAAGACGTGCACTTTTTGAACTACACTCAAATAATAGTATAGTGATTAAGCCGTCCGATAAGGGGGGCAATGTTGTCATTCAAGATCACTTCAAATATATGGTTGAGTGCAATAGACAGCTTAGTGACACCCTTCAATATAGAAGAGTGACTGAAAATCCTCTACATAGCACAATGCAAGATCTAGAAGCCCTCCTAGTCCGAGCGCTAAATAAACAAATAATAACAAAAACTGAATTTGAATTCTTACAACCTGCTCAACCTAAAATACCTACCTTCTATACTTTTCCAAAGGTCCACAAAGAAGGTCAACAATATCCCCCAGGCCAGCCTATAATTGCCTGTATTGGTGGACCTTTGGAAAGTATAGGAGAATACATAGACCATTTCCTCAAACAATTTGTAGGTTATCTTCCATCCGTTGTTCAAGATACACCAGATCTTCTCAGGAAGATTAATGGAAAAGCCTTAGATGATTAAACTATATTAGCATCAATAGATGTGGAATCACTGTATTCCTGTATTCCCCATGAAAATGGGATACAGGCAACCAGGTTCTATCTTCAACAAAGAGGATCTTCCATTAATTCCCATACACATTTTATTTGTGATCTACTTAAGTTTGCACTGAAACACAACTTTATGTTCAATGATAGATATTATATCCAAGTTAGAGGCACTGCAATGGGGGTAAAAATTGCCTCCTCATATGCCTGCCTCTATCTTGGATATTGGGAACACAATTTTGTACTGAATACTGAGCCAGCAACAGCACACATCTTATTGTGGCTATGCTACATAGATGATGTGCTGTTGTTGTGGCAAGGGGATCTTACATCACTGAATGAGTATGTACAAAATTTTGAGAATAGGGAGTATAATTTAAAATTTACTCTAATATCAAGTAAAATAGAAATTAATTTTTTTGGACCAAACTATTATGAAAACTGATACTGGCCTAAAAACTATAATCTATTGTAAACCTACTTATACAAACAGTTTGCATAGGGCAGAAAGTTTTCATCCTGATGCTCAAATAAGGGAGGTCCTAAATCCTGTAGGAACTGTACCACAGATCTAAACTTTAAGAAAGAGTCAGAAGATCTCATTAAGAGATTCTTAGATAGGGGATATAATAAAAACCTTATTAAACGTAGCTATCAGTATGTTAAAAAACAGTCACAACAGGACAGTCTCTTTAAGATTTTACAAAAACATAAAAATGATAATAAACAACAAAATATGGTGAGATACATAACGCAATATAATGAATCTTGGGAAGATCTGAGAAAAATAATGACATGACACTGGCATCTATTGGTAATAGATACAAAATTAAGTCAAGTTCTAACACCACACAGGGCTCCAAACAATCAAGATAGACTAGTTCATAGTCACTTTGTTAGACCACCTGATCCTAGTAACTGGCTACATAAATCTTTTATTGAACCAGGGTGCTATCCCTGTAACTTATGTAAAGCCTGTAACCGTATATAGAGAGCAAAATATTTTGCCTCAAGAAATGGAAAAGTCTACAAAATATCTAAGAAAATGACATGTAGGACTGAAGGACTAGTCTATTTGGCAAAATGCAGTTTCCCCCTATTCTATGTAGGCAAAACTACACGTCTCCTACATGATAGAGTCCTAGAACATCTCAGAGACATAGAGAATGAAGACACAGACTCCAGTGTAGCAAGACACTTCAAATTGAAACATAATTCTAAAATACATGATTTTAAGGTGATTGGCATAGATAAGGTCAATTTAGGCATAAGAAGTGGTAATTTGGATAGGGTTCTACTCCAACATGAGAGTAAAGGGATGTTTAATCTAGATACTTTAACACCAAATGGCCTTAATGAAGAATTACATTTCGGCAATTTTTTTGTAAAATACAAGAAAATGAAAGGCTTTAACAATACCTTTATAACAATCTATATAATACTAATCGGTATTATAAGCTAAATCTACTTGTTATATTGTTATACACAGTTAAAAATAACACCAATCTTACTCTCGTTTAACTTTAATATGTTAGCCTATATTAAATCTATATTTAGTATATCAAACGTTATTTATTGTATAGCTTTGAATGTAGGCAAATAGAATGTACATTTTTTTGGTCTATTCATATTAGCAAGCTGCTGCAGTAGTTTTTTGTACACAAATATTGTAAATATTCTGTACTTTATCTCCTGAATGCATTTATATGAATAAAAGCGAAGTAAAGGATTAACAAAGTTCCCATTTATTAAATGGGAACGAATATTCACTGGCATTGTTTCCAGAGATATCAACCTGATAGCCTTTTAAAAAGGAAGCGGACAAAGCTCCAATTTCTGTTAAAGAGGGTGTAAGGTGATGGGATCATATCTTCACATGTGGTGGGAGTGCCCTAAGGTCAATAGAATATGGCAAAAGCTGTCCTCATTACTGAGAACAGTACTAAGCGAGCAGATTTATCTCACCCCTGCTCAAGCTCTGCTGCATGACAGTATTCCTAGACTGAATAAACACATTAATACATTTATCAGAATCTTATGCACCACAACAAGAATAGTGATTGGTAAATACTGGAAGACGGAAATACGTTGTGATCAAAAGTATTGGCTAGAATCCAATTGGTATATTTGATGTATGAGTCAGCTGCACGGGTACAAGATACAGAATCTCAATTTCAGAAGGTCTGGTTTTATTGGATACTAGAGAGAGATAATAGAACAATTCAAGGGGTAAGTGAGGAGGGTACGGAGCTGAGGTGAAATGTAAGCAACCTTAGGAGAGAGACAAGGGGAGAAAGGTGACGAGCAAGCTTAAATATTAGCTACAGGAAAGGTCTAAGATGAGTAAGTAATTTCTAGATGTGATGAAGATATAATATACAACGCTGAACTGTTAATTGATATTTCTGATATGTGCATTTGTTTCTGTTTTGTTTGTTACTCTTTGGTTTTTATTTTTATCATTCTTTTTCTGATTTAGTTCGGTTCTCTCTTTTATGGTTCTGATTTTATAATATCATTAACGAAGTTGGAAATATTTAAAATGTATGCCCCCTGCACAGTATGTGCACCCTGTTGAAGATATTATATGGAAGGTGACGAAAGAAAAAATGTTTGGGGGACCATATGTTAAATAAACAAACACTTCCTCCTGAAGATGCAAAGTAGTCTGCAGAAACTACATGAGGTCAACTGTATGACAGCAAATCTGGAGTAAACTTTTTTTATTAATTCTTAAATCAGTTCTGAACATGGACTTTGTGGGACCTCAGTATAGGGAGAACTTCTCTGAAACAAAAGGTACTCCAGAGAGATACTTCTCTATGTAACATAACAGTAGTACTTCATGGTTTGATGTTTTTCTGTGACTAAATGTATATACTTTTTCTGATGTTATTGTTGGAGGAGTGTGAGTAATAAAAAATATTTCATTTAAAAAGGAAGCGGACAGCAAAAAGAATCACACACAAAGCCCAGAAGAAGCCTGTAATCAGGTGAAACGTACGTAGGCAAGTTCTTTCCTACACCGTGAACGTTACTTGTGGAAGAAAGTTGACTACTGGTATTAACCTACGCATAGCCCAGTAAGGGAAAAAGCAAAAGGTTTTGTTGATTCTCAGTTGTTGTTGTGTCTAGTAGGGCCACTGAAACCCTTTTAGCAGTCAACATTGAGTATAAACTGCATACTCCCTATAATATCCGGAGCAAAAGATTCCTTTTGATTCAGCTGTCTTTGAAGTTGTTCTAGGTGAGTCCGTTGTGGGAGCAGGCATCTGTATTAAGAACCGATATCTCTGCGGCTAAGATTGGCTGTTTTTTTACAGTTACCGACTGCGTAGGAGATCTCAGCTCACTACCCTAGGACTTACCATGGATTTACATTGATTGGCAGTATTGCCATTTCCTACCTATTGGAGGAAGTCTACTACCAAGTAACGACTATCTACAAGCAAGATATCAGCAAAGGAGGACTTTATATACGGACTGCTGCTCACTCATATCTACAATTAGCAGCAACAGATATTATACTCTGCACTCTGAGCTAAGTATATTGATCCTATATATACTCTTATCACGGAGTAGGATCATTGTTCCTCATTAACTATCTTGTTACTAGCCATTTCTTGTATAAACGTTCACTGGTGTATTGTTATGTACAGAATATATCATCTTTCTGTTTTACTGATAATGTAAATTGTCCAGATACTTGACTGTGACTTTTCTGTTCACCTTTTTTGAGGTATTATATAGCCTCTGGTGATTAAATTGGTTAATAATGGACAAGAGTGCTATTTCTGAGATCTCTTTTTTTGCCTCCATGTTTTTTTTTGTGCAAATTATTAACGTAGATCTCAGCACCGGTAATTGTTACATTTTGTCCTCACCTCCCTATTATCCTGAGCTGAAGTAACTTTACAAACAAAAAGCCTTCTTATTACAGAACAGTGCCCTGAACTGCTGCCCAAATAAATCACCCAATCTTAAGAGATATTCAGTCCCATAAGGATCCACCTTGTTCTCTAAATATCCCTTTAAAAAAAAAAAAAAAAAAAAAAAAGGAACTCCTAAGTGCTGCATCCTTCTCACCTAGAGGGTAAAAGCACATACCCTGTAGATTCACTGTAGGGCAGGTACAGCAACAGGTGTGACAGAATCCTCACTGACATAGACCTGTAGATAAAGAAAAAAACAGAGTAACCAACCCTGGTTTTCTATATAGGGGTAGCATAAATGTTGGAAGGTAAGCAAAGACAAACTGGCCGTCTTCCAACTGCTAAAAGCCACCATTACTATTACATGGAGACAGCATAACCCCAATCCTTGCTTGCAGGGAAAAGTACCCATTAAAGGATTTACAACTTTATTTCCTCCAGACACCATCTTCGCACATCACCTACAATGTTACACAGGCAAAGAATGACTGGGGATTGTGGGAAGAATACTTGAAGCTTTGCTGGGGTGTTCTTTGCCTCCACCTGGTGGCCAGGAGTTGAATTCCCACTAGTAATTGAATGTATTTGTGGACTCTCCATGCCTTTGGAAAGAAATAGTTTGTTTCCACTACAGACAATATTTACTTTTATATATAAAGAAAAAGGGATTTCTAATAACTTCCCCAAACCAAATACTTTATGTTAAACCACAAGGCTTAAAACAAACATTTGTTGGTATCAAAGCAAAAATAGTTGTTTGTGAGAATAAATCTCATACGATGAGATAAAAACTCTCTATGTTTCTTCCTTGGAAAATCCCAAAATGTTATTAACTCTTTTTATGCCCTCTTCTTAATCTAATACTGTATATAATGATCGCATGTCAGCTGTTACTAGGAACCAGTTTGAGTTCCATGTTATATCTTGCAATATTTGGATAAGATTAAATCTTATCTTAAAGATAGTACAAGTTTCTGTAACAATAGTTTGTAAAAACAAACCACATATAAGGATAAGTTAGCTTTTACTGAACCTATGCCAGTTCTGTTCCAGGCCCTCTTTGAGAAGATTTAATTTTCTTACTAAATCCTGGGTTGGGTACTTTTTAAAGATTTTATATATATATATATATATATATATATATATATATATATATATATATATATATACATACATACACATATGGGATGTGCACTCTCACTTCCGTATCGTCTGCCAGGGTGCTAGTGGATATTGATAATAGCAATGAAAGAAACTTGCACGCTCTGGTACTTTTCAACAACTCTTTACTGTGACGTGTAACGTTTCGGGGATAATGTATCGTCTGAGGAAGGGGATACATTATCCCCAAAACGTTACACAGTCACAGTAAAGATTTGTTGAAACGTACCAGCGAGTGCAAGTTTCTTTCATTACTATTACATATATATATACTCAGTATATATGTGTATCAGTAAATGTCCTTTTAATCCACTATTTGAATTTTCAATGCACTATGCCGCTTTACTTAAGCAAACTAAGCATTCTGGTTTCCATGGTAACTATAGGAAGTGACATGACTGTCTATGACACTCATTGCAATGTTCCATGGAAACCCATTTGTTGTAATGAGTAAAAATCTGTTTTAAGCCTTGTGGTTTAACAAAGTATTTGATTTGGGGAAGTTTTTTAGAAATTAATTTTTCTTTATTTATATATATATATATAAATATATATATATATATATATATATATATATATATATATATATATATATATATATATAAATATTGTCTGTAGTGGAAACAAACTCTGTATTATTCTGAAATTGTACGTTACATATGAGAAACGAGAAACATCTTCCTATAAATACACGCAGGTCTACGCTTTACACATCACCTGATGAAGAGGCGTGTACCATGAAACACATAATTGAGCTTGTGTATGAAGCCTCCATCCTGCGTTGGTCCTGCAACCACTTGCTTTTATCACGGACATTGTTTTACCATCCTTTTTAAGTATTGTTATTTTTTTAACACTATATTGTACTTTGTATATTCGTATGACTATTAAAGTCTAGTAGTAACATGATATGGAGTCAATATTCATTCCACATATTTTCAAGCGCTGTTTGTTATATCTCTGTTTGAAGAAACAAGTTGGTTTTATTCTGTGATAATTTTTCGAAACAGCTGCTTAAATATTATATATTTGGTACCAATTGTTTGTTATTAAAAGTAAAATATTAGTGAACTTTATTTGGCAGATATATCTAATTGTACTACTGCCTAAACTGGGCACGCTCTTTGGTATACATTACCTATTGTTCTTTAGTAGGATATGCTGCTAATAATGTTCCAAACATAAAAAAACACTATGAAGTCCACTCTTGAAAATCTACTGTGCATAAGGGGTTTCATACTGGTTTTAAAATACCTCCTACCACTAAACGTTCTGAATAGTTTGTGTGTTCACATTTCTCAAGCAGAAACTTGCTGTATGACATATCAATATTTGTAATAACTACATTAAAGGGACACTAAACTCAAATTTTTTTCTTTCATGATTCAGATAGAGCATGCAATTTTAAGCAACTTTCTAATTTACTTCTATTATCAATTTTTCTTCATTATCTTGCTATCTTTATTTAAAAAGCAGGCATGTGATGCATATGAGCCGGCCCATTTTTGGTTGACAACCTGGGTTATGCTTGCTTATTAATGGGCAAATGTAAGCCTCCAATAACCAAGCACTATCCATGGTGATGAACCTAAAATGGGCTGGCTGCTAAGATTTTACATTCCTGCTTTTAAAATAAAGAGATAAAGAGAACGAAGAAAAATTGATAATAGGAGTAAATTAGAAAGTTGCTTAAAATGTCATGCTCTATCTGAATCATAAAGAAAAAAATTGGGTTCAGTGTCCCTTAAAGAAATAAATCCGGAACTACATATGTATCAGCTATAACATTTAAAGATCATTATTAAAGGGATACTAAATCCAAATTTCTTCTTTCATGATTCACATAGGAGTAAATTAGAAAGTTGCTAAAAAATTGCATGCTCTATAATCATTTTTTCTTTGTTCTCTTGGCATCTTTATTTGAAAAAGCAGGAACGTAAGCTTAGAAGCCGGCCCATTTTTGGTTCAGCAACCTGGGTAGTGCTTGCTGAATGGTGGCTACATTTAGCCACCAATCAGCAAGCACTACACAGGTGCTGAAAATGGGCCTGCTTCTAAGCTTACATTCCTGCTTTTTCAAATAAAGATGCCAAGAGAACAAAGAAAAAATGATAATAGGAGTAAATTAGAAAGTTGTTTAAAATTGCATGTTCTATGTGAACTATGAAAGAAAAAAAAAAATAGGATTTAGTATTCCTTTAATCAATCATACATTTACAGACTGCCATCTACAGGTGAAAAGACAGAGTACATGCATATAACAGATGCATATATGACAGACACTGGACTATTTACAACCCTTTCCTATTTTTAGTTTATATGTTGAATGAGATTGGTTATATAGTTGATGAGATTGGTTATATAGTTGATGAGATTGGTTATATAGTTGATGAGATTGGTTACACAGTTTCTGAGGTTGAACTAAGTGGGGTGGTCAAGCAGATAAGCAACATACGCGCACAAAACAGTGATCTGGCAATTTCAGGGCTATCACACATCTTGGGGTACTGTAACTTGAACTGCTGCTGGCCTCCAAAATGTTTACTTTAACCAGATAAGCTCATAAAATCTTGAATGAACATTTAATTTACTTTTAGTATTATCTTTATTTTTTAGGATGTCATTCAATTACAGAAACACACACACACTTCTGGGTAACAAAATAATTGCTTTATTTCACGTCTTATTCAAAAAGTATTCATTGCATATAAATGTTTAATTCCAATGTACAGGTGACACTGAACAGTATAAAACAAGGGCAGGCATTTGGAAATGGGCAAGTAAGAGGCATCTGAGGCAGATTCAATACAATCCTGTAACAATGCTGAGCATAGCTGTTATAAATCACCTCTTGTCTGGAGAAACGATCAATGCAGCATTAAAGATCACACATTTTCTGGCGTAATGTAGTGCAAGTCCATTTGGAGCACACACAGTTTAAAAATGCATTGAAGACCAACTCTGTATATAACTTTAAAACCAAACAATACCTCAATATAATAGAGGAATCCATTCAACATCACTCACCCAAAACTCTGGATGCCTGATTTTAGAGAGGAAAAAAAGACTGTTTTTAACATTGTACATTTTGAATTTACATAAAAAAACAAACTAACAAAAAAAACAAAAAAAAACTTTACTTTTAGTTTACCCAGATTTATTCTCATTTTACATTTTCTGAACTCTTTCATCAATAAATTCTGAGTTAAATAATATATGAGTGGATTTGGGCACACCCCCCACCAAGAATCTACTGCACTGTATGTCTCTGGCTTCATAGCTTTTTCTGTAAGGGTAGGCAGAGAGTTAAAATAAATGATGAATGCTTTGTTAGCTGACATAAAAACCTTTACAATAGCTTTAAAATGGATGATAAATAACTGCAATGTATTCAAAGCTTAGCAGCATGTGTATGCAAAAGGTCCCTCGTCACTTATAAAAATATATAATCAAAAGTATAGTTTACCACCCAGTTAGGCGCCTTCCTACTTGCATTGGTAACGACCCTTCAGGTTTTTTATTTTGTTCAAGAGGGGTGTGGGGCGCTGTAAAACCAATCAGATGTTGCACTATATGGTCCATTGTCTTTAAAGGGAAATAAAAAACAAAACTTTCCTTTCATGATTCAGATAGAGCATTCATGGTTCAACAACATTCCAATTTACGTCCATTACCAATTTTACTTCATTCACTTGGGATCCTTCATTAAAGGAGCAAAATGCACTTCTGGGAGCTAGTTGAACACATTGGCAAGCCAATGACAAGAGACATATATATGCACACACCAATCAGAAGCTCTCAGCTCCTGAGCCTACCTAGGTATACTTTTCAACAAAGGATACCAAGTGAACAAAGCATATTAGTATATTGGAAAGTTGTTTAAAAATTGTGCTCTCTATCTTAATCATAAAATAAAAAAAAATTGTTCTGTAAACTATATTAAAGGGACATGAAACCCAAAGTAGTAAATCACAATGGCGGCTAGTAAATGGGAAAAGAAGGGACCTTATGGGTCGCTAAACTATACACAGAAACACCTTTAACAGGGCAGTAAACCTTTTAAATTGCACTACTTTTACAAAACAGGGTCTCTGCATTAGTCCTGAGCTTATGGATACGAATAAACCAGCTCCGACTCCTGAGCAGAGAAAAAAACAGAATTTATGTTTACCTGATAAATTTCTTTCTCCAACGGTGTGTCCGGTCCACGGCGTCATCCTTACTTGTGGGATATTCTCTTCCCCAACAGGAAATGGCAAAGAGCCCAGCAAAGCTGGTCACATGATCCCTCCTAGGCTCCGCCTACCCCAGTCATTCGACCGACGTTAAGGAGGAATATTTGCATAGGAGAAACCATATGGTACCGTGGTGACTGTAGTTAAAGAAAATAAATTATCAGACCTGATTAAAAAACCAGGGCGGGCCGTGGACCGGACACACCGTTGGAGAAAGAAATTTATCAGGTAAACATAAATTCTGTTTTCTCCAACATAGGTGTGTCCGGTCCACGGCGTCATCCTTACTTGTGGGAACCAATACCAAAGCTTTAGGACACGGATGAAGGGAGGGAGCAAATCAGGTCACCTAAATGGAAGGCACCACGGCTTGCAAAACCTTTCTCCCAAAAATAGCCTCAGAAGAAGCAAAAGTATCAAACTTGTAAAATTTGGTAAAAGTGTGCAGTGAAGACCAAGTCGCTGCCCTACATATCTGATCAACAGAAGCCTCGTTCTTGAAGGCCCATGTGGAAGCCACAGCCCTAGTGGAATGAGCTGTGATTCTTTCGGGAGGCTGCCGTTGTTAATAATGAATCGATTTAGCCCAGAAATGTCTACAGTCTAAATAAGCCCTTGTGAAGCCCTTATTTACGATCGTAATAAACATGGCTTACCGGATCCCATAGGGAAAATGACAGCTTCCAGCATTACATCGTCTTGTTAGAATGTGTCATACCTCAAGCAGCAAGGGACTGCACACTGTTCCCCCAACTGAAGTTAATTGCTCTCAACAGTCCTGTGTGGAACAGCCATGGATTTTAGTTACGGTTGCTAAAATCATTTTCCTCATACAAACAGAAATCTTCATCTCTTTTCTGTTTCTGAGTAAATAGTACATACCAGCACTATTTCAAAATAACAAACTCTTGATTGAATAATAAAAAACTACAGTTAAACACTAAAAAACTCTAAGCCATCTCCGTGGAGATGTTGCCTGTACAACGGCAAAGAGAATGACTGGGGTAGGCGGAGCCTAGGAGGGATCATGTGACCAGCTTTGCTGGGCTCTTTGCCATTTCCTGTTGGGGAAGAGAATATCCCACAAGTAAGGATGACGCCGTGGACCGGACACACCTATGTTGGAGAAATAAACAAATATTAACAACTCAATCACTCAAGAACTGCAAACACGCCAGGATTTCAGTGCATCTCTACTGAAGCTCATCTGGCAAATCAGTTTAATATATTTCTTAAGCAGAGAAATATTTACCTTTTGCCTATTGAGAATTATGGTTTACTATTTCTGAAAAACAAGCAGGTCTTATTAACCAGAGTTCTAATGATCTGCAAAATATCGTAAAACAACAAAACTGCAGGAATATGAAAAAGTGTCAGCGTTTGTGTAATAAAAAAGGTAAAACCACTGTCATTTATTTGTTTTAAAACTCTGAGCAATGAAGGGGGAAAACATATGCACCTTAAAGGGACACGAAACTCAAATGTTCTTTCATGATTCAGCTACAGCATAACACATCTGTTATCTAATTTGCTTGGTTCTCTTGGTATTCTTTGTTGAAAGGATACCTAGCTAGAGGAGCTAGCTGCTGATTGGTGGCTGGACATAGATGTCTCTTGTGATTGGTTAACCAATGTATTCAGCTAGCTTCCAGTAGTGCATTGCTGCACCTTCAATAAAGGATACTAAGAGAATGAAGCAAAATTGATAATAGAAGTGAATCGAGAAGTTGTTTAAAATGGTATGCTCTATCTGAATCATGAAATAATTTTTTGGGTTTTATGTCCCTTTTAATTTTTTACGTACAATACTATCTTGGTAGAAGATGGTAGAGGAGCTGCTGTACAGAACAAACCGTCCCCCTTTAGTATTTGTTACAAAAGTGCAGAATAAAAAGCTTAAATACCTTTCACGATCTGTAAAATAAAATAAAATCAAACCCCCTTTACCCCCTCATTTACCTTGGGTGTCCTCCACATGCTACTTTATACTCGCTACTCTGCAGAGGCTGTTGAAAGGCAGCGCCCTCAAGATAAAAGAAGACACGAGAGTTACAACTTCTGATTGGCTGCACTGCTCTGCTTTTGGAAGAGGACAGGAACTGGCTGTCTAGTAGGGAGTAGGACATGTAAGGTAAGTGGGGGTTAAGGGGTACTGATTGTATCAAATATTCTATTATGATTTGTTATAAATAGAAGTGATGTATTCAACTTTTTATTTTGCAATTTTAAAGTAACAGATTGTGTGTCTCTTTAAATAACATTAAAGCCCTGTTTTATTCTGTGCATCAAAATGGGGTATTTTAAAATGTATTTCAGTATCTTCTCTTCCTTTAATGCTGTAGCTGCTGAAGTTGTCCTGATCAGGCAGTGAGCAATTTATCTATAGTAATCAGCTGTGCACAAACATGCATTTCCTCTAAGTTTCAATTAGACTTTAACAGGTTGTAATTTAACCCTTTAATGCTAAAATGTTTAATACAATTATTGCTGCTCTTTTTAGCCTAATGCCCCATTAATTTAATTGTTTGGGGCAGCCACAAATTGTAAAGAATGAGTCTCTGTAAACCGAAAATATAGTATTCCATGTATGAATAACCAGCATATAACTATAAACAATCAGTTCTAAAAATACAAAGAAACAACACTTTAATCCATTAAATAGTTATCTAGACATGACAAATATTTTCCTTAATACAGTGACTTTCCTTAGAGAACATTTTTTTTTTTTTTTTACTTTTAAAACAAAAAAACAGGGCTAAAACTGAGCCCCCAAAAAAGTAACACCCCCACTAAAAAAAAGAATAATCAAGAAATCAATTAAAGAAGGAATAAAGAGGATAAAAATTACCAAAGACCAAAGGGAATATTTAGAGCCTATATACATGTTAGATAAACTACTGTGGATTTTTGTAAAAACAAAACAAACAAAAAAAAAAAATAAAAAAAAAAAAATGAAAGAATGAAATGAAAGAATTTATATGCTATTTTGGTACAGTCTGCATCAGTGCTGTCTGCGTGTAGTAAAAAAGGACTCCACCAGTGTTTAAGAAGTTAGGATTTGTTCTGTCTATACCAATGAGCTGACAATAACTTTTCTAGAATTAGAATGTTAAAGGGACATGAAACCTACATTTTTCTTTCATGATTTAGATAGAGCATGCCATTTTAAACAACATTCCAATTTACTTCTATTATCTCATTGGCTTCATTCTCTTGAGACCCTTTGTAGAAAAACCATATATAAATAGGCTCAGTAGCTGCTTATTGGTGGCTGTACATAGATGCCTCGTGTGATTGGCTCACCCATGTGCTGTCTTCAACAAGGGATATCTAAAGAATGAAGCAAGTTAGATATTAGAAGTAAATTAGAATGCTGTTTAAAATTGTATTCTTTATCTGAAAAAATTTGGGTTTTATGTACCTTTAAGTCATAACAGCACAAGAGCATCCCACCTTTTCTAGGTTCAGATGACAGTTATGGCAGATTATTTTTAAGCCTAAACAACAGAATTAAAACTCTGTACCAATACCTCTTCAATCCGGTACCACTCATTTAACTTGAATTCTATGTTCCATCTGCTCAGCTAAAATCACATATTTATACATAGGTAGCTTCAGCCAATTACAATGTTCATTGTTACTTCATCAAAAAAAAAAGTGGCAAGTTGCAACATCATAATGTTGATAACAGAGGCAGTGAATGGGTTAAGCAAATGTCATACAGTAAAACTGACAAAGTGATACACAATGATGAATAAGATTTACAAGCACTTTCATACACACACAAGCCCTTATGGGTGTTGCCAGTAAGATAATACGAATATTCTTTCTTAATCTGTATAACAGATTGATCACATGTTTCGGTTTAACCAATAGGAACAAAGTATGTTTTTTTTTTTTGTTTTTTTTTTTAAATGGAGGATTACTTAGCATCCCTGATTAAGGCTTTTGGAGAAATGCGTCGGATGCTTTTTTTTTTTAAACATGTGGAAATAAAGATGATTTATTTTAGTGTAGTGCCAGTTGTTTTAAATAGGACGTCATATAAAGGCATCTCCCTACTTCAGTTTTTACTGAAGTGAACCTTGCTGGTGGCGTTATAGTGCGACTTTCGCTTAACCCCTTCACTACTGCTGTTAAGCAAGACCAATATAGAACTAAAATTTACTGACATAAAAAAAAAAACTTCAAAAACATAATAGAAATATGCTGCTTCAAGTTTAGTAGTTTATATTGCCACAATTTTAAAACAAAGCATTTTTAATAAAGAAAATCTAACACACATTCACAGGTCGTTTGGTAACATATGATTTCGGTGTGTATGACAAGGCTGTAGTATTCTAGGCAAAACCTAGTGCGGTTGCTTATTCAAATCTAGCACAAACACAAACAATAAACCAAACTTTTCCAAACAAATAGCCCAAACTGCAGGCTAAAATCTTAAACCTCAAAATCAATTAGTGAAAGTGAATAACCAATTGGCAGCTTAATAAAGAGAGGGAATGAAAACAATAAAAATGCAGTGCAGCACAAGAGGGTAGATGGCAGTTTGCATGGTCATTGGTTCTTCTCCAGACCAGCGCTGTGCTCTTTTGGGACGTTTGCCAACATCAAATCCTGTTTAATCGGTAACATGGTTTTTGGTCTAGTTGAGACGTTTATGCTTTTCGGCTTTTGCGACCCTCTGTTTTGCCCGTTCTTTCTTCTTGATGCTCTATAGAAGGTTTGAAGGAGAAGGAATCCAGGAACATACTAGGGATATCAGTGCCAAAGTAAACTTTGCTGTTGGCGGAGATGGCCTGATATTTCATGAGTTCCAGATACTCAGGTGTCAGCTTTGCCTGCAGAGAAAGCGTAAGAGAGGAAACACATTGAATATGGAAGCAGATAAATCCTGTGTTCACTTATGCCACTGGATTCTACTCTTTTTTTGTTTAAGATCTGTCCTTACTTTTGTCCTTAGCAGAATAAATAGATAAGGTGAGATCTAGGTTTAAAAATGGCAGCGCAATTACAATATAGAAACTAGGTGGAATTGAGAAAACCAAACACTTTCCAATTAAAAGGGACATGATTCCCAAATGTTAAAGCAGTTGAAACTGATGCAGCATATCAGTAAAAAGCCGACTAGAAAATATCACCTGAACATCTCTATGTATAAAAAACTAAATTTATGCTTACCTGCTAAATTTATTTATTTCCGGATATGGAGAGTCCACGACGTCATCAATTACTAGTGGGAATATCACTCCTGGCCAGCAGGAGGCGGCAAAGAGCACCACAGCAAAGCTGTTAAGTGTCACTCCCCCACCCACAATCCCCAGTCATTCGACCGAAAGGAAAATGGAAAAAGGAATAACACAAAGGTTTAGGTGCCTGAGATTAAGCAAAAAAATAACTCTCAAATTTAAGGGTGGAGTCGTGGACTCTCCATATCCGGAAATTAATACATTTATCAGGTAAGCATAAATTTTATTTTCTTTCCTAAGATATGGAGCGTCCACAACGACATCAATTACTAGTGGGAACCAAAACCCAAGCTAGAGGACAAAGATGACTAGGGAGGAAAAACAAGACAGGCAGACCTAAACAGAAGGCACCACAGCTTGAAGAACCTTTCTCCCAAAAGAGGCCTCAGCCGAGGCAAAAGTATCACATTTGGAAAATTTGGAAAAAGTATGCAGAGAGGACCAAGTTGCAGCCTTACAAATTTGTTCCACAGAAGCTTAATTTTTAAAAGCCCAAGAAGGAGACAGCCCTTGTGGAAAGAGCTGTAATTCTCTCAGGAGCCTGCTGGCCAGCAGTCTCATAAACCAAACAAATTATACTTCTCAACCAGAGGGAAAGAAGTAGCAGTAGCTTTCTGACCTTTACACTTTCCAAAGAAACAAACAAACAGGGCAGAGGACTGGCGAAAATCCTTAGTAGCCTGTAGGTAGAACTTTAGAGCATGCATAACATCCAAGTTGTGCAACAAACGTTCCTTATGAGAGGAAGGATTAGGACATAGAGAAGGAACAACAATTTCCTGATTAATATTTCTATCCAAAACCACTTTAGGAAGAAACTCCAACTTAGTACGAAGAACCGCCTTATCAGCATGAAAAATAAGGTAAGGCAAATAACACTGCAAAGCTGAGAGTTCCAAGACTCTCTGAGCATAAGAGATAGCAATAAGAAACAAAACCTTCCACCTCACTACCTGTCCCCTTGACCCCATCCCCTCACAGCTACTCCCCTCCCTCTCTTCTACCCTCACCCCCATACTCACACACATTTTCAACCTCTCCCTCAGCACTGGTATATTTCCCTCATCTCTAAAACATGCACTGGTCACACCTATCCTCAAAAAAACCTTCCCTCGATCCAACCTCCCCTTCCAACTACCGCCCTATTTCTCTACTCCCTCTTGCCTCAAAGCTCCTCGAAAAGCTAGTTTATGCACGTCTATCCCATTTCCTTACACTAAACTCTCTTCTTGACCCACTGCAATCTGGATTTCGTTCCCATCACTCTACAGAGACAGCAATTGTTAAGGTTACCAATGACCTACTTACAGCAAAATCCAAAGGCCACTTCTCTCTGCTTATCCTCCTTGACCGGTCTGCAGCCTTTGACACTGTTGACCACCCTCTTCTGCTCCAAACCCTCCAATCCTTCGGCATCTGTGACACAGCTCTCTTGTGGTTCTCTTCCTACCTGACTAACCGTACATTTAGTGTAGCCTTCTCCAGAGCATCCTCTGCCCCATTACCACTTTCTGTTGGGGTACCTCAAGGCTCTGTCCTTGGTCCCCTTCTCTTTTCAATCTACACGTCATCACTAGGTTCCTTAATAAAGTCCCATGGGTTTCAATACCATTTGTATGCCGATGACACCCAAATCTACCTCTCTGCACCAGACCTACCTCCTTCCTTACTAACCCGTGTCACTGTCTTTCTCACATCTCATCTTGGATGTCCTCTCACTACCTTAAGCTAAATCTCTCCTAAACTGAACTCCTTATTTTTCCCCCTTCTTCCAATGTCTCCACCCCCAAAATTTCTATAACTATTGATAATTCCATCATTACCCCTACCCTGCACGCCCGATGTCTTGGGGTCACACTTGACTCAGATCTTTCCTTCACTCCTCACATTCAGTCCTTGGCTAAAGCCTGCCGCTTCCACCTTAAAAACATCGCTAAAATTAGACATTTTCTTACACAAGATACAACCAAGATTTTAATCCACTCTCTCATCCTTTCCCGCCTCGACTACTGCAACTCTGTCCTCTCTGGTCTACCTAGCTGCCGCATAGCTCCATTACAATCCATTATGAATGCCTCTGCCAGGCTCATCTTCCTTACTCGTCGCTCTTCATCTGCTGCACCTCTCTGCCAATCCCTTCACTGGCTTCCTCTTGCCTCTAGGATTAAACATAAAATCCTCACCCTGACATATAAAGCTCTCAACTGCACTGCGCCCCCCTACATCTCAGAACTTGTCTCTAGATACTCTCCCTCCCGTCCCCTTCGATCAGCTCAGGATCTCCTCCTCTCCTCCTCTCTTGTTACTTCCTCACATTCACGTTTACAGGACTTCTCCAGACTGGCCCCCATCTTGTGGAATTCCCTGCCTCGCTCCATAAGACTCTCCCCTAGTTTTAACAGCTTCAAGCACTCCCTAAAAACTCTACTATTCAGGGATGCATACAACCAACACTAACCTTTCCTAACTCCATTGCTTTCCCCTTGAACCCCTTAGAATGTAAGCCTATGGGCCCAGCTGTTTACAGATCGCTTCATAAGAGCCGACTACAACAGTGAAACTCTCGGCAGGGCCCTCTACCCACTTGACCACTTCAAAAGCTATCCTGTACACCGACTATGTTTACAGCGCTGCAGAATCTGTTGGCGCGCTACAAATACCCGATAATAATAATAATAATAATAATAATAATAATAATAAAGATAACAACTTAATATCTATGGAATGCAATGGCTCAAACGGAGCCTGCTGCAAAACTTTAAGAACAAGGTTAAGGCTCCAAGGAGGAGCAACTGATTTAAACATAGGCCTGATTCTAACCGGGCCCTGTAACAAAATCAAAATTTATGCTTACCTGATAAATTTCTTTATTTCTTGACACGATGAGTCCACCGATCATCTAATTACTATTGTGAATATCACTTCTGCCTAGCAGGAGGCGGCAAAGAGCACCACAGCAACACTGTTAAATATCACCTCCCTTCCCTCCAACCCTAGTCATTCGACCGAAGTAAAGGAGAGAAAGGAAGCAAAATGGTGCAGAGGTGTCTGAAGTTTATAATATACTAACAACCTGTCTAAAGAACAGGGAGGGCCGTGGACTCATTGTGTCAAGAAAGAAAGAAATTTATAAGGTAAGCATAGATTTTAATTTCTTTCTAATGACACGATGAGTCCACGGATCATCTAATTACTATTGGGAATCAATACCCAAGTTAGAGTACACAGATGATAAGGGAGGGACAAGACAGGGAACCTAAATGGAAGGCACCACTGCTTGAAGAACCTTTCCTCTTCCTGAGGCCGCTTTTGGGGGAAACAGCCATCGTAGAATGAGCCGTAACTCTCTCAGGAGGCTGGTGTCCTTCAGTTGCATAGGCAAAGCGAATAATACTCTTCAGCCACAAAGAAAGAGAAGTAGTCATAGCTTTCTGTCCCTTACGTTTCCCAGAAAATACCACAAACAGAGCAGAAGACTGAGGAAAATCCTTAGTCGCCTGTAAATAGAATTTTAGTGCACAAACCACGTCCAGATTGTGCAGAAGTCGTTCCTTCTGAGAAGAAGGATTAGGACACAAAGAAGGAACAACAATCTCCTGATTAATGTTCCGGTCAGAAAGGAGAAACCCTAACTTGGTACGTAAAACTACCTTATCCGAATGAAAAATAAGGTAAGGAGACTCATACTGTAATGCCGAGAGCTCTGACACTTTACGAGCAGAAGAAATAGCAACAAGAAACAAAACTTTCCAAGATAACAACTTAATATCTAAGGAATGCATAGGTTCAAACGGAGCCCCTTGAAGAACCTTAAGAACTAAATTAAGACTCCAGGGAGGAGTAACTGGTTTGAACACAGGCCTGATCCTGAGCAAGGCCTGAAAAAACAATTGTATGTCCGGTACGTCCGCCAGACGTTTATTTAACTAAATAGACAAGGCAGATATTTGACCCTTTAGGGAACTTGCCGATAACCCCTTCTCCAAACCTTCTTGGAGAAAGGACAGAATTCTAGGAATCCTAACTCTACTCCAAGTGTAACCCTTGGATTCACACCAATACAGATATTTACACCATATCTTATGGTAAATCTATCTAGTCACAGGTTTACGATCCTGAATCATGGTCTCAATGACCGATTCTGAAAAACATAATTTATGTAAGAACTTACCTGATAAATTCATTTCTTTCATATTAGCAAGAGTCCATGAGCTAGTGACGTATGGGATATACATTCCTACCAGGAGGGGCAAAGTTTCCCAAACCTTAAAATGCCTATAAATACACCCCTCACCACACCCACAATTCAGTTTAACGAATAGCCAAGAAGTGGGGTGATAAGAAAAAAGTGCGAAAGCATATAAAATAAGGAATTGGAATAATTGTGCTTTATACAAAAAATCATAACCACCACAAAAAAGGGCGGGCCTCATGGACTCTTGCTAATATGAAAGAAATGAATTTATCAGGTAAGTTCTTACATAAATTATGTTTTCTTTCATGTAATTAGCAAGAGTCCATGAGCTAGTGACGTATGGGATAATGACTACCCAAGATGTGGATCTTTCCACACAAGAGTCACTAGAGAGGGAGGGATAAAATAAAGACAGCCAATTCCTGCTGAAAATAATCCACACCCAAAATAAAGTTTAATGAAAAACATAAGCAGAAGATTCAAACTGAAACCGCTGCCTGAAGTACTTTTCTACCAAAAACTGCTTCAGAAGAAGAAAATACAACAAAATGGTAGAATTTGGTAAAGGTATGCAAAGAGAACCAAGTTGCCACTTTGCAAATCTGATCAACCGAAGCTTCATTCCTAAACGCCCAGGAAGTAGAAACTGACCTAGTAGAATGAGCTGTAATCCTATGAGGCGGAGTCTTACCCGACTCAAAATAGGCAAGATGAAATAAAGATTTCAACCAAGATGCCAAAGAAATGGCAGAAGTTTTCTGGCCTTTCTAAAACCGGAAAAGATAACAAATAAACCAGAAGTCTTTCGGAAAGACTTAATAGCTTCAACATAATATTTCAAAGCTCTAATAACATCCAAAGAATGCAACGATTTCTCCTTAGAATTCTTAGGATTAGGACATAATGAAGGAACCACAATGTCTCTACTAATGTTGTTGGAATTCACAACTTAGGTAAAAATTCAAAAGAAGTTCGCAACACCGCCTTATCCTGATGAAAAAATCAGAAAAGGAGACTCACAAGAAAGAGCAGATAATTCAGAAACTCTTCTGGCAGAAGAGATGGCCAAAAGGAACAAAACTTTCCAAGAAAGTAATTTAATATCCAATGAATGCATAGGTTCAAATGGAGGAGCTTGAAGAGCCCCCAGAACCAAATTCAAACTCCAAGGAGGAGAAATTGACTTAATGACAGGCTTTATACGAACCAAAGCTTGTACAAAACAATGAATATCAGGAAGAATAGCAATCTTTCTGTTGAAAAAGAACAGAAAGAGCAGAGATTTGACCTTTCAAGGAACTTGCG
Source organism: Bombina bombina (assembly GCF_027579735.1). Taxonomy (NCBI): domain Eukaryota; kingdom Metazoa; phylum Chordata; class Amphibia; order Anura; family Bombinatoridae; genus Bombina; species Bombina bombina. The sequence continues at coordinate 61,897,720 of NC_069507.1, read as the reverse complement.
GACAAACCCTTATCTAAACCATCCTGAAGAAATTGTAATATTCTCGGTATTCTAAAAGAATGCCAAGAAAAATGATGAGAAAGACACCAAGAAATATAAGTCTTCCAGACTCTATAATATATCTCTCTGGATACAGATTTACGAGCCTGTAACATAGTATTAATCACAGAGTCAGAGAAACCTCTTTGACCAAGAATCAAGCGTTCAATCTCCATACCTTTAAATTTAAGGATTTCAGATCCTGATGGAAAAAAAGGACCTTGAGACAAAAGGTCTGGTCTTAACGGAAGAGTACACGGTTGGCAAGAGGCCATCCGGACAAGATCCTCATACCAAAACCTGTGAGGCCATGCCGGAGCTACCAGCAGAACAACGAGCATTCCTTCAGAATCTTGGAGATTACTCTTGGAAGAAGAACTAGAGGCGGAAAGATATAGGCAGGATGATACTTCCAAGGAAGTGAAAATGCATCCACTGCCTCCGCCTGAGGATCCCGGGATCTGGACAGATACCTGGGAAGTTTCTTGTTTAGATGAGAAGCCATCAGATCTATTTCTGGAAGTTCCCACATTTGAACAATCTGAAGAAATACCTCTGGGTGAAGAGACCATTCGCCCGGATGCAACGTTTGGCGACTGAGATAATCCGCTTTCCAATTGTCCATACCTGGGATATAAACCGCAGAGATTAGACAGGAGCTGGATTCCGCCCAAACCAAAATTCGAGATACTTCTTTCATAGCCAGAGGACTGTGAGTCCCTCCTTGATGATTGATGTATGCCACAGATGTGACATTGTCTTATCTGAAAACAAATGAACAACTCTCTCTTCGGAAGAGGCCAAGACTGAAGAGCTCTGAAAATTGCACGGAGTTCCAAAATATTGATCGGAAATCTCACCTCCTGAGATTCCCAAACCCCTTGTGCCGTCAGATACCCCCATACAGCTCCCCAACCTGTAAAACTAGCATCTGTTGAGATTACAGTCCAGGTCGGAAGAACAAAGAAGCCCCCTGAACTAAACGATGGTGATCTGTCCACCATGTCAGAGAGTGTCATAAAATCGGTTTAAAGATATTAATTGAGATATCTTTGAGTAATCCCTGCACCATTGGTTCAGCATACAGAGCTGAAGAGGTCGCATGTAAAAACGAGCAAAGGAGATCGCATCTGATGCGGCAGTCCTAAGACCCAACATTTCCATGCATAAGGCTACCAAAGGGAATGATTGTGACTGAAGGTTTTGACAAGCTGATATCAATGTTAAACTTCTCTTGACTGACAAGGACAGAGTCATAGACACTGAATTTATCTAGAAACCTAAAAAGGTTACCCTTGTCTGAGGAATCAATGAACTGATTGGTAAATTGATCCTCCAACCATGAACTTGAAGAAACAACACAAGTCGATTCGTATGAGATTCTACGAAAATGAGAAGACTGAGCAAGTACCAAGATATCGTCCAAATAAGGAAATACCAAAACCCTATTCTCTGAATACAGAAAGAAGGGCACCGAGAACCTTTGAAAAAAATTCTTGGAACTGAGGCTAGGCCAAACGGTAGAGCCACAAAACTGGTAATGCTTGTCTAAAAAGAGAATCTCAGACACTAAAAGTAATCTGGATGAATCGGAATATGCAGATACACATCCTGTAAATCTATTGTAGACATATAATGCCCTTGCTAAACAAAAGGCAGGATAGTCCTACAGTAACCATCTTGAATGTTGGTATCCTAACATAACGATTCAATAATGATAGATCCAGAACTGGTCTGAAGGAATTGACCTTCTTTGGTACAATGAAGAGATAAAATAAAACCCCAGCCCCTGTTCCAGAACTGGAACTGGCATAAATACTCCAGCCAACTCTAGATCTGAAACACATTTCAGAAATGCTGAGCCTTGCTGTGTTAACTGGGACACGGGAAAGAAAAGAATCTCTTAGCAGGAGGCCTTAACTTGAAGCCAATTCTGTACCTTTCTGAAACAATGTTTCTGAAACCAGAGATTAAGAACGGAATTGATCCAAATTTCTTTGAAGAAAACGTAATCTGCCCCATACCAGCTGAGCTGGAATAAGGGCCGCACCTTCATAGGTACTTAGGAGCTGGCTATAGGTTTCTATAAAGCTCGGATATATTCCAAACTGGAAATAGTTTCCAAACTGATACCGCTCCTGAGGATGAAGGATCAGGCTTTTGTTCCTTGTTGTGAGGAAAGGAACGAAATGATTATTTACCCTGAAAGAAAGGGAAAGCAAAGTTGACTTAGAAGACATGACAGTATTCCAAGTTTAATCCATAAAGCTTTTCTAGCTAAAATAGCTAGAGACATATACCTGACATCAACTCTAATGATATCAAAAGATGGTATCACCAATAAAATTATTAGCATGTTATAGAATAATAATAATGCTATAAAATTATGATCTGTTACTTGTTGCGCTAAAGCTTCTAACCAAAAAGTTGAAGCTGCAGCAACATCCGCTAAAAATATAGCAGGTCTAAGAAGATTACCTGAACATAAGTAAGCTTTTCTTAGAAAGGATTCAATTTTCCTATCTAAAGGATCCTTAAATGAAGTACTATCTGCCATAGGAATAGTAGTACATTAGCAGGAGTAGAGACAGCCCCATAACCTTAGGGATTTTTGTCCCAAAAAACTCTAATCTGTCAGATGGCACAGGATATAATTTGCTTAAACGTCTAGAAGGAGTAAATAAATTACCCAAATTATTCCATTCCCTGGAAATTACTTCAGAAATAGCATCAGGGAGATAAAACACCTCTGGAATAACTACCTTATTTAAACGTTTACATTTAGTATCAAGAGGACCAGAATCCTCTATTTCTAATGCAAATAACACTTCTTTAAGTAAAGAACGAATAAATTCCATCTTGGACAAATACAAAGATTTATCAGCATCAAAATGATGATGTTCATTTAAAAATTCATCTGAAAAAAAGAGAAGTTTTAAAAGACTTTTATGTATACTAGAAGGAGAAATAACAGACATAGCCTTCTTAATGGATTTAAAATAAATAAAATCTCTTATGTTATCAGGAACACTCTGAAAATTAGATGTTGACGGAACAGCAACAGGTAATGTAACAGTACTAAAGGAAATTTTATCTGCATTAATAAGTTTGACATGACATGCAATACAAATAACAGCTGGAGAAACAGATACCAAAAGTTTATAGCAGACTTAGCTTGGTAGCTCCAGCACTGTGCAGTGATTTTCCTGTAGTAACTTCTGACTCAGTTGCAACGTGGAACATCTTGCAATATGTAAAAGAAAAAAACAACATATAAAGCAAAATTGATCAAATTCCTTAAATGACAGTTTCAGGAATGGGAAAAAAATGCCAGTGAACAAGCTTCTAGCAACCAGAAGCAATAAATAATGAGACTTAAATAATGTGGAGACAAAAATGACGCCCAAATTTTTTAGCGCCAAAAAAGACGCCCACATTATCTGGCGCCTAAATGCTTTTGGCGCCAAAAATGACGCCACATCCGGAACGCCGACATTTTTGGCGCAAAATAACGTCAAAGAATGACGCAACTTCCGACGACACGTATGACGCCGGAAACGGAAATAGAATTTTTGCGCCAAAAAAGTCCGCGCCAAAAATGACGCAATAAAATGAAGCATTTTCAGCCCCCGCGAGCCTAACAGCCCACAGGGAAAAAGTCAAATTTTAAGGTAAAATATGTTAAATTAAAATGCATTATCCCAAATATGAAACTGACTGTCTGAAAAATAAGGAAAGTTGAACATTCTGAGTCAAGGCAAATAAATGTTTGAATACATATATTTAGAACTTTATAAACAAAGTGCCCAACCATAGCTAGGAGTGTCACAGAAAATAAGACTTACTTACCCCAGGACACTCATCTACATATAGCAGATAGCCAAACCAGTACTGAAACGAGAATCAGCAGAGGTAATGGTATATATAAGAGTATATCGTCGATCTGAAAAGGGAGGTAAGAGATGAATCTCTACGACCGATAACAGAGAACCTATGAAATAGACCCCGTAGAAGGAGATCACTGCATTCAAATAGGCAATACTCTCTTCACATCCCTCTGACATTCACTGCACGCTGAGAGGAAAACCGGGCTCCAACTTGCTGCGGAGCGCATATCAACGTAGAATCTAGCACAAACTTACTTCACCACCTCCATCGGAGGCAAAGTTTGTAAAACTGAATTGTGGGTGTGGTGAGGGGTGTATTTATAGGCATTTTAAGGTTTGGGAAACTTTGCCCCTCCTGGTAGGAATGTATATCCCATACGTCACTAGCTCATGGACTCTTGCTAATTACATGAAAGAAATCCACAATTGGATAAAATTAAGCGTTCAATCTAAAAGCAGTCAGCTTCAGAAAAACTAGAATTGAATGAAGGAAGGGCCCTTGAAGTAGAAGGTTCTTCAACGGAAGTCTCCAAGGTGGACAAGATGACATGTCCAATAGATCTGCATACCAAATCCTGCAAGGCCACGCCGGTGCAATGAGGATCACCAACGCCCTCTACTGCTTGATTCGAGCAATGACCCGAGGTAGGAGAGCGAACGGAGGAAATAGGTATGCAAGACTGAAATTCCAAGGTACTGCCTGAGGGTCCCTTGACCTCGACCCGTACCTTGGAAGCTTGGCATTCTGTCGAGATGCTATGAGATCCAATTCCGGCTGACCCCATTTGAGAATCAGGCTGGAAAACACTTACGGATGGAGTTCCCACTCCCCCGGGTGAAAGGTCTGCCTGCTCAGGAAATCGGCTTCCCAGTTGTCCACTCCTGGGATGTGGATTGCTGACAAACAGCAATTTTGGGTCTCCGCCCACTGAATTATCTTGGCTACCTCTGTCATGGCCAAGGAACTCTGCGTTCCTCCCTGATGGTTGATGTAATCCACAGAAGTTATGTTGTCCGACTGGAACCTGATGAACCGGGCCAAGGCTAACTGAGGCCAGGCCAGAAGAGCATTGAAGATTGCTCTCAGCTCCAGAATGTTTATAGGCAGAACAGACTCCGACTGAGTCAAAGTTCCCTAAGCCTTTAGAGAGCCCCAGACTGCTCCCCATCCCAGAAGACTGGTGTCTATTGTCACAATCATCCAAGAGGGTTTGCGAAAGCAGGTTCCCTGGAAGAGATGATCCTGAGACAACCACCAAAGAAGAGAATCCCTTGTCTCCTGCTCTAGCTGTATTCGTGGAGACAGATCCGCATAATCTCCGTTCCACTGTCCATTGCCGCTACCATCAGACCGATTACCTCCATGTATGAGCCACTGATGGCCAGGGAGAGGACTTAAGCGCTAGGCAAGAATCGAAAATCTTTGATTTCCTAACTTCTGACAGAAAATTACTCTGACGTCCCTTTTGTTTGTTTCTCTTATCCTGAGGGCGGAAATGGCCCTTTCCTCCCGTAATGTCAGAAATTATTTCTGTCAAACCCAGTCCAAACAAGGTCTTTCCCTTGTAAGGAATCGGCAAAACTTTAGACTTAGATGACACATTCGCAGACCAAGATTTTAACCATAAAAGCTTTGCGGGATAACACAGCAAAACACAAAATCTTTGCTCCCAGTTTAAATAACCTATAGGAAAGCATCCGTAATAAAGGAATTGGCCAAATTAAGGACCTTTATCCTATCTTGGATCTCCTCAAGGGGAGTGTCTGTCCTAATAGAATCAGACAACTCATCAAACCAGTATGCCGCAGCACTAATGACGGTAGCAATGCACACTGCAGGTTGCCATTGTAAACCCTGGTGTACATACATCTTTTTGAGTAATCCCTCCAATTTTTTGTCCATAGGATCCTTAAAAGCACAACTATCCTCTATGGGGATAGTAGTCCTCTTAGCGAGAATGGAAATTGTTCCTTCCTCCTTGGGTACTGTTTGCCAAGACTCCTTGATAGAGTCCACTATGGAAAACATCTTCTTAAATATAGGGGATAGAGAAAAAGGAATACCTGGTTTCTCCCATTCCTTAGCAATGATCTCAGTAGCTCGATCTGGTACAGGAAAAACCTCCACCATGGAAGGTACATCAAAATATTTGTTTAGCTTACTGGATTTTTTAGGATTAACTACGACCATGGTGTCGTTGTCGTACTGAGTAGCTAAAACCTCCTTAAGCAACAGACGGAGGTGTTCTAGCTTAAACCTGATACAACTTCAGTATCCGCAGGAGGAATTACACTGTCAGAATCTGAGATTTCCCCCTCAGATGCTACCAAAGTATCCAACCCTAGTCATTCGACCGAAGTAAAGGAGAGAAAGGAAGCAAAATGGTGCAGAGGTGTCTGAATTTTATAATATACTAACAACCTGTCTAAAGAACAGGGAGGGCCGTGGACTCATTGTGTCAAGAAAGAAAGAAAGAAATTTATAAGGTAAGCATAGATTTTAATTTCTTTCTAATGACACGATGAGTCCACGGATCATCTAATTACTATTGGGAATCAATACCCAAGCTAGAGTACACAGATGATAAGGGAGGGACAAGACAGGGAACCTAAATGGAAGGCACCACTGCTTGAAGAACCTTTCCTCTTCCTGAGGCCGCTTTTGGGGGAAACAGCCATCGTAGAATGAGCCGTAACTCTCTCAGGAGGCTGGTGTCCTTCAGTTGCATAGGCAAAGCGAATAATACTCTTCAGCCACAAAGAAAGAGAAGTAGTCATAGCTTTCTGTCCCTTACGTTTCCCAGAAAATACCACAAACAGAGCAGAAGACTGAGGAAAATCCTTAGTCGCCTGTAAATAGAATTTTAGTGCACAAACCACGTCCAGATTGTGCAGAAGTCGTTCCTTCTGAGAAGAAGGATTAGGACACAAAGAAGGAACAACAATCTCCTGATTAATGTTCCGGTCAGAAAGGAGAAACCCTAACTTGGTACGTAAAACTACCTTATCCGAATGAAAAATAAGGTAAGGAGACTCATACTGTAATGCAGAGAGCTCTGACACTTTACGAGCAGAAGAAATAGCAACAAGAAACAAAACTTTCCAAGATAACAACTTAATATCTAAGGAATGCATAGGTTCAAACGGAGCCCCTTGAAGAACCTTAAGAACTAAATTAAGACTCCAGGGAGGAGTAACTGGTTTGAACACAGGCCTGATCCTGAGCAAGGCCTGAAAAAACAAATTGTATGTCCGGTACGTCCGCCAGACGTTTATTTAACTAAATAGACAAGGCAGATATTTGACCCTTTAGGGAACTTGCCGATAACCCCTTCTCCAAACCTTCTTGGAGAAAGGACAGAATTCTAGGAATCCTAACTCTACTCCAAGTGTAACCCTTGGATTCACACCAATACAGATATTTACACCATATCTTATGGTAAATCTATCTAGTCACAGGTTTACGATCCTGAATCATGGTCTCAATGACCGATTCTGAAAATCCACAATTGGATAAAATTAAGCGTTCAATCTAAAAGCAGTCAGCTTCAGAAAAACTAGAATTGAATGAAGGAAGGGCCCTTGAAGTAGAAGGTTCTTCAACGGAAGTCTCCAAGGTGGACAAGATGACATGTCCAATAGATCTGCATACCAAATCCTGCAAGGCCACGCCGGTGCAATGAGGATCACCAACGCCCTCTACTGCTTGATTCGAGCAATGACCCGAGGTAGGAGAGCGAACGGAGGAAATAGGTATGCAAGACTGAAATTCTAAGGTACTGCCTGAGGGTCCCTTGACCTCGACCCGTACCTTGGAAGCTTGGCATTCTGTCGAGATGCTATGAGATCCAATTCCGGCTGACCCCATTTGAGAATCAGGCTGGAAAACACTTACGGATGGAGTTCCCACTCCCCCGGGTGAAAGGTCTGCCTGCTCAGGAAATCGGCTTCCCAGTTGTCCACTCCTGGGATGTGGATTGCTGACAAACAGCAATTTTGGGTCTCCGCCCACTGAATTATCTTGGCTACCTCTGTCATGGCCAAGGAACTCTGCGTTCCTCCCTGATGGTTGATGTAATCCACAGAAGTTATGTTGTCCGACTGGAACCTGATGAACCGGGCCAAGGCTAACTGAGGCCAGGCCAGAAGAGCATTGAAGATTGCTCTCAGCTCCAGAATGTTTATAGGCAGAACAGACTCCGACTGAGTCAAAGTTCCCTAAGCCTTTAGAGAGCCCCAGACTGCTCCCCATCCCAGAAGACTGGTGTCTATTGTCACAATCATCCAAGAGGGTTTGCGAAAGCAGGTTCCATGGAAGAGATGATCCTGAGACAACCACCAAAGAAGAGAATCCCTTGTCTCCTGCTCTAGCTGTATTCGTGGAGACAGATCCGCATAATCTCCGTTCCACTGTCCATTGCCGCTACCATCAGACCGATTACCTCCATGTATGAGCCACTGATGGCCAGGGAGAGGACTTAAGCGCTAGGCAAGAATCGAAAATCTTTGATTTCCTAACTTCTGACAGAAAATTACTCTGACGTCCCTTTTGTTTGTTTCTCTTATCCTGAGGGCGGAAATGGCCCTTTCCTCCCGTAATGTCAGAAATTATTTCTGTCAAACCCAGTCCAAACAAGGTCTTTCCCTTGTAAGGAATCGGCAAAACTTTAGACTTAGATGACACATTCGCAGACCAAGATTTTAACCATAAAAGCTTTGCGGGATAACACAGCAAAACACAAAATCTTTGCTCCCAGTTTAAATAACCTATAGGAAAGCATCCGTAATAAAGGAATTGGCCAAATTAAGGACCTTTATCCTATCTTGGATCTCCTCAAGGGGAGTGTCTGTCCTAATAGAATCAGACAACTCATCAAACCAGTATGCCGCAGCACTAATGACGGTAGCAATGCACACTGCAGGTTGCCATTGTAAACCCTGGTGTATATACATCTTTTTGAGTAACCCCTCCAATTTTTTGTCCATAGGATCCTTAAAAGCACAACTATCCTCTATGGGGATAGTAGTCCTCTTAGCGAGAATGGAAATTGTTCCTTCCTCCTTGGGTACTGTTTGCCAAGACTCCTTGATAGAGTCCACTATGGAAAACATCTTCTTAAATATAGGGGATAGAGAAAAAGGAATACCTGGTTTCTCCCATTCCTTAGCAATGATCTCAGTAGCTCGATCTGGTACAGGAAAAACCTCCACCATGGAAGGTACATCAAAATATTTGTTTAGCTTACTGGATTTTTTAGGATTAACTACGACCATGGTGTCGCTGTCGTACTGAGTAGCTAAAACCTCCTTAAGCAACAGACGGAGGTGTTCTAGCTTAAACCTGATACAACTTCAGTATCCGCAGGAGGAATTACACTGTCAGAATCTGAGATTTCCCCCTCAGATGCTACCAAAGTATCCTCCTCCTCAGGCTTCTGGGAGGGGGCATTCGAAATAGCAACAACTTACGGAATGTTTATTATTCCTCTTGTGCTTTCATAGCAGCATGGAAAAAGCAGACAACACATCAGAAACCGCAGAGGACATGAGAGAAGCGATGTCTTGCAACGTAACTCCAGGAGGAGTTAGAGAGGAAGAGCAGGGCACTGCATGTGTGGGCGATACAAGGTGGGACGCTTAAGGAGAAAGCTGTGGCATATATTGAACATTGCCAGACTCCTGAACAGCATCCGCCTTAGACAATGTTGGCTCAGAAAAAAGTCTATCCCTATAATTTAAAGTTCTCTCAATACATGAGGAACAGAAAGGGATTGGTGGTTCCACATTGGCATCAAAACATAAAGAACAAGTGACATTTTGCAGGGCCTCTTGGTCCATTCTGACTCACAATGGAACAAATTACCAAATAAAAAGTTTTTTCAATAAAATGTAAAACAGAAAAAACGTTACTGTCTCTTTAAATTTTAAAACGTAACTTTTTTTTTATTTCTTTTTGTAGTAAGGACTAAATAGTGCTACACAAGTACTGTTGATCACCTCTACACCTCAGCTTAGCTTTGCTGAGGTGCCTACCTGCCCTGATGACACCGGCTGGAATTCCCCTCAGCAAAACATCCGGAACTCTGCTTGCACAACAATGAAATGCTGTCCGGTCCTAAAAATGCATGCCTTGAGCTTAAATATGCGTTATCCTGACAGACTGCTAATCTGGTCACCGGAAGTGAAAGCAAAGTTGTGCGCAACACAAAGTGCCGCCACAGTTAGCTCCGCCCATCGTGGGCGTCTAAAAATGAATCTCCCGGTCGTCATAATTTAAAGTCAAGCCGCCAGGAGAAGTGAAACCACAATAAAACTGAGACTTATCTTCCTCAGCCTCAGTGCCTGCATAATACACTGCCTACACAAGTCTCCTCAAATATACAGGAGAATATAAGTGTCCCATAATGAATAAAGTGCCCAAACTTTTTCTGAGTCCTTTTATTTTCTAGCCCTAGAAAAAATAAAGCCAGCAATTACCTCATAAATCTGCCAGGCAGCAAGGCAGCTCACTAGGTTTGAGAGGTCTTCTCCCTCACATGGACCTGTGGAAAAAGAGATAAAGACAGTAATCTTACTCAGGCTTTCAGAATTAGGGCAGCATAAACTACATGGGAGGCGCAGTGAGAATTATGTCCCACAAGTTCCCATTGCTCTAAAGCCACCACTGCTCTACTGAAGAGACTGATATGGACTACGGCTACACCCTAGAACAAAGCAGCACAATCTTGCACTACTTAAAAAATAGTAAAAGATTCTTCAAGCAAGATTTTATTAACACCTAACTTCACCACTTCCTTGCTCTAACGTAGGCAAAGAGAATGACTGGGGTTGGAGGGAAGGGAGGTGATATTTAACAGCTTTGCTGTGGTGCTCTTTGCCGCCTCCTGCTGGGCAGGAGTGATATTCCCAATAGTAATTAAATGATCCGTGGACTCATTGTGTCATTAGAAAGAAATAGATAATGCAGAAATCTGACCCTTCAAAGAACTGACTGACAATACTTTCTCCAGACCTTCCTGGAGAAAGGACAAAATCATAGGAATCCGGACCTTACCTTTATTGGTGTGAATCCAAAGGATACTCTTGGATTATTTACGCCATACCTTATGGTAAATTTTCCTGGTAACAGGCTTGCGAGCCTGGATCATAGTCTCAATAACTGACTCCGAAAAACCACGCTTAGACAGAACTAAGCGTTCAATCTCCAAGCAGTCAGCTTCAGAGAAACCAGATTTGGATGGAGGAATGGACCCCGAGTTAGAAGGTCCTTCACCAGAGGCAACGTACAAGGTGGCAGAGATGACATCTTTACTAGATCTGCATACCAAATCCTGCGAGGCCATGTAGGAGCTATTTGAATCACAGACGCTCTCTCCTGTTTTATACGAGCAATGACTCGTGGAAGGAGCGAAAATGGAGGAAACAGGTATGCTAGACTGAAATCCCAAGGAACCGCCAGAGCATCTATCAGGGCGGCCTGTGGATCTCTTGACCTTGAACGATACCTTGGAAGTTTGGCGTTCTGCCGAGATGACATTAGATCCAACTCGGGCACCCCCCATTTGAGGGTTGACCAGGAGAACACCTCCGGATGAAGAGCCCACTCACCGGGATGAAATGAGTGTCTGCTCAGGAAATCCGCTTTCCAGTTGACCACTCCTGGAATCAATTGTGAGTTTCCGTCCACTTAACAATCCGAGTAACTTCCTTCATGGCTAAGGAACTCAGAGTTCCTCCCTGGTGGTTGATTTAAGCCACTGAGGTGATGTTGTCCGATTGGAACCTGATAAACCGGGCTAAGGACAACTGAGGCAAAGTCATCAGAGCATTGTAAATCGCTCTTAACTCCAAGATGTTTATGGGGAGAGCAGACTTCTCCCGAGTACAAAGTCCCTGCCCCTTTAATGAAACCCAGACTGCTCCACAGCCCAGCAGGCTGACGTCCGTGGTCACAATCACCCAGAAAGGTCTCCGGAAGCATGTGCCCTGAGACAGATGCTCCTGAGAAAGCCACCCCTGGAGAGTCTCTTGTCGACTGATCTAGAACGATCCTCTGAGACAGATCCAAATGGTCTCCGTTCCATTGGCTTAGAATGCTTAACTGCAGAGCTCTCAAATGGAATCGAGCAAAGGGAATGATGTCCATGGAAGCGACCATCAGACCAATTACCTCCATACATTGAGCCACTGATGGCCAAAACAGACTGTAGAGAGGCAAGAGGAAAGAAATTTGTATTTTCTGACCTCTGTCAGAAATTTTTTCATAGATAGGGAATCTATTATGGTCCCCAAGAAAACCACCCTTGTAGCTGGAACAAGGGAACTCTTTTCCAGATTCACTTTCCATCCGTGGGAACCTAGAAAAGACAACAAGATCTCTGTATGAGAGTTTGCTTATTGAAAAGATGTCGTCCAGGTAGGGCGTCACTGCAATTCCCTGAGACATGATTACTGCCAAGAGAGCCCCCAGAACCTTTGAGAAAAATTTGGGAGCTGTGGCAAGGCCAAACGGAAGAGCCACAAACTGAAAGTGTTTGTCTAAAAAGGCGAATCTCAGGAACTTGTGATGATCTCTGTGAATGGGGACATGAAGATACGCATCTATGGTAATCATGAACTGACCCTCTTGGACCAAGGGGAGAATGGAACAAATTGTTTCAATCTTGAAGGACGGTACCCTGAGAAACTTGTTGAAACACTTTAGGTCTAGAATAGGACGAAAAGTTCCCTCTTTTTTGGAAACCACGAACAGATTTCACTAGAATCCTAGACCCTGTTCCCTTACAGGAACTGGAACTATCACTCCCAGGGAAGAAAGGTCCAGAACGCAATTCAAGAATGCCTCTATTTTTATCTGGTCTGTAGATTATCTTGAAAGGTGGAACCTGCCTCTGGAAGGAAAAGTCTTGAACTCTATTTTGTAACCCTGAGATACTATGTCCACAGCCCAGGGATCTGGGACATCTCATATCCATGCTTGATAAAAAAGAGAAAGTTTGCCCATCACTTGATCCGATCCCGGATTGGGGGCAAACCCTTCATGCTGATTTAGACTCAACTGCAGGTTTCTTAGACTGCTTCCCCTTGTTCCAAGACTGATTAGGTTTCCAAGAAAACTTGGACTGTTCCTGCTTGGAAGAGGGAGAGGTAGACTTTCCTCTGAAGTTATGAAAACAACGAAAATTACTTTGACGTCCTTTAAGGTCTATTCTTCTTGTCTTGTGGTAGAACAGACCCTTTTCTACCAGTAATGTCAGAAATTATTTTTGCCAGACCAGGTCCAAACAAGGTCTTACACTTGTAAGGAAGTGCCAGAAGCTTGGACTGAAAAGTAACATCCGCTGACCAAGATTTCAGCCACAACGCCCTACGAGTTGGTACAGCGAAGCCAGATATCGTGGCTCCCAGTTTAATAACTTGCATGGTAGCATCAGAAATAAAGGAGTTGGTTAATTTGAGAACCAATAAGATGCCGCACTTGATACAGTGGCAATACAAGCCGCAGGTTGCCATCGAAAAACCTTGATGAACATACATCTTCTTCAAATAAGTCTCCAGCTTGTTGTCCATTGGATCCTTAAAAGAGCAGCTACCCTCTATAGGAATAGTAGTTCTCTTAGCCAGAGTAGAAATGGCCCCTTCTACTTTAGGCACTGTGTGCCATGTATCTTTAATGGAGTCAGGGACAGGAAACATCTTTTTAAAGACAGGAAATGGGGAAAAAGGTATCCCTGGCTTCTCCCATTCCTGTGAAATAATCTCTGTAGCACAGTCTGGAACAGGAAACACTTCCACAGTGGAAGGAACATCATAGTAAGTATTAAGTTTACTAGATTTCTTAGGGTTGACCACTCTGAGATTTCACCCTTCAACCTTATACCCGCAAAGTGGGGGGCCTGACTGTCAAGTTATATCGTCATACCCGTTGTAAGGGAATCGTTAAACCGTTTCTAAGGCTGATCTCTGAAGTTTCAATACAGTTTCAAAAGACGCTGTAATTGTACATTACGGACCACCAAAGTGCCTTAAGTTCTATAACTTTGTTATTATTGTTTTTACACATTATTGCTATCATACAATCTAACTGTTGATATCCGCTCTTGTTAATGTTCATATGGACTTTTATTTTTTATGCTATTTTTAGCCTGTTTCAGGATTTTCAAAGTCTGTAGCTATTTCAGAATATTTGCATTTAGCTATTTGTAGCAATTTTAGAAGATTGTATATTTAGGACTACACTAATTTAGTATTGAGTGACCGGTCACTTATATATATATATTTTATACATTTTAAATTTAGCCACTAGTATATGGCATATTGTAGTTGATGTTTACCTCAACATATTAATTAATTAAAACTTATATTTTTACCCATACAGTGGTTGTAGTTATCTTTCAGCTTTTTTAGCGCTGTCCTTACTCACCCTTTGTTTTATTGATATATTTGACAGCCTTTGGGGAAAGCTGTTTATTGGTACAGCTTAGATAATTACTGGGGTAGCGCTGTGGGACTTTTGTAAATTTGTACCAATAAGCAGCTAGCTCCCACTAATGTAGGATATGTGTGTATTCTTTTTCAACAAGGAGATACCAAGAGAACAAAGCACATTTGAAAATAGTAGTGAATTTAAAGTGTCTTAAAATTACATGCTCTATATAAATCATGCAGGTTTAATTTTGACTTTCCTATCCTTCAATTTTGACTTTATTGTCCCTTTAAAGGGATAATATTTTAACATTTAGTGTTTGGGCTATGTTGCTTATACATTTTTTTGTTTTAATTATTTTACCATACACAAACTGATGTAGCTAATAGTGTGGGTGTTCGGTGGGAAAATGTTTGGAATTTTGCTACTTATATTGAAACATAAAAACTCACTGGGGTCAACTACTTGGTACAAAAGAGCCACCAATTAAATTTATGTGCAGTTCACGTGTACAAGAAGTAACCCTCTCCAGGCGCACATGAATTTGATTTCTACTCTCTATCTGGAAAAATATCTACAAATTCCCATGGCTAATAGTTATGACCGAAATTAGTTTTTACATTCACAGCTTGAATTTCAGAGCTTTGACCATAAAATATTTAAGTCCATTTTGAGAGGATTCTTTAGTGTAACTAGGTGACTTTCCATAAACTTACATTATATAAGTAAACTAAGTGCTACCTGTATTTTTTAATTAAAGGGACACTCAAGTCAAAATTAAACTTTCATTATTCAGATAGAGCAGCAATTTTAAACTACTCTCCAATTTACTTCCATTAACAAAATATGCACAGTCTTTTTATATTTACACTTTTTGAGTCACCAGCATCTACTGAGCATGTGCAAGAATTCACAGAATATACTATATGCATTTGTGATTGGCTATTGGCTGTCACATGATACAGGGGGAGTGGAAAAAGACATAACTTTGAGACTCTTGGTATTAGCACCATAATATAATTAACAGTATCACCCCAAGTGAATAGTGAGTGGATTGTTGCACTAATCTCTAAAATACCTTTAAGAAACATTTTGTAAGGCATTTTAACTACCACCCTATTGGCAGTAACTATCTGGATACCCCAGTACTACCAGCTCATTAGCTACTGGCTGTGACACGAATGTATTCAAGTAACCTATATTTGTTTCATCATTGATTGATGCTAGGTGTGATATAGCTTTTCTTTCACCTTTATACCTATTCACCAAGGACACAACTAATTTTAGGACTCCAACTCTCCTTATACTATTGATTTATTCATGGCAATATTCCCCTGTATTATTTTTATCTCCCACTCAGTCAGCTAGTATTTATCCGACGGCACCTCGCATAATTTATGCATGCATAGGATATACCTATTACCAATCTAGTCCCCACAGCTGGGTTCCCCTGTACTTATTATAAGTGGTTGACCCCCTTATTGGCCCCTTAGAGGTGCTCCCCCCTTTGGGAATTTACTCTTATTGTTGATGCACCCATTATATCACTCTGTGTTTTTAAGTAAATTGTTATTTTAATACGATATTAAAAGTTAAGTTTTACCCCTTCTATTGGAGGAATTCCAATTGAATTTTTTCTGAACCCCATTGCTTAGTTATCAATAGTGTTGTTGAGTGCTATTTAGGTACATACCTCTCTAATGTTATACATAAGAATTCTTCTAATAACTTTGAAATGTGTCAGAAAAAAAATAATCTATCACTCATTTGAAGTTCAGACTTGTTACTGTGCATGTGTTGTTACTGTGCATGTGTTGTTACTGTGCAAATCTACTGTATTTACTGATCCTCTAAACTAATGCACTTTCATTGTTACCTGTCCTCCCCCAGAACCAACATAACTGTCTGACTTTGAGTAATAAAACGTGTGCGCCCTGCGTGTTTTGATGCCTCACTCACCTTGTTAGCTTCAGCAATTTTTTGAGCAGTATAATATTCAGCGTCTGCTCGTCCCCGTTCTCTTGCCAAGTAAGCTGAATCTATGAAGGGGAAAAAAAACAGCGTTAAAGGGACATAAAAGTACTAAAAGATAATGATAGTAAAATGTTAGAGGAAACTAGTGCAATAATAAAATGCACTATTTATCCCCGGCAAAGGGTTTAAACACATAGTTAAAGTCAGCTTGAAAAGCAGCAATGTACAACTAGTTTGCCAATTGCAAAAGGCTTATGTGTGTAGCCACTAGGCATGGGTATTCAGATCTTTCATTAGCATCCAAATGTGGCCGCTTGCAGCATTCAGCACTTTTCGGAGCCAGATTTATTCTTGTACAACACACTAATATCTGGATTCGCACACATCTAGGTGTGTTGCACTTTCATAAGAAATCCGGCTCCAATAAGAGACTAATGTTGCCCTTGGCCACCGCTAACGAAGCATCTGAATGCCACCAATCATTACCTAGCTCCCAGTAGTGCTTTGCTGCTTCTGAGCCCACCTAGATATGCTTTTCAACAAAGTCATCTAACACACTAATATTGATAACATAAAGAAATTGAAAATCTTTTAATTAATTTCACATTTAATACCAACATAAAAGAAGATGGAATGTACTTCTTTATGCGCTCAAAAAACAACCGTAGTTATGGCAGAGCAGAGTGTGGGTAAATAGAGGAAGGGGTGTCGATATTTTAACAAAAAAAATGCGTTACCATATGGAAACCTCTTAAATACCCTACACTAGTTGATATTATACAAAAGTGACTTGAGTCCCTTTAAATACACTGTCCCATCCGTTAGAGCATTTTATCTGGCATGTGAGTACATGTAGGTGACAACTCACCTTCAATCTCAGAAATTCGTTTTTCTGTTTCTTTCTCCATGACTTTCTGCTGGAAATGAATTTTAGCCACTTGCGCAAACTTCTCTGCCTCTGTCAAATAAAAATAAATAATGCTTAGATATGTAACACGGGATAGTTTTTCAGACAGAGGAAAGCATCCGGATGATATTAATAGCCAAAGAGTAGACTCTGCTGTACTCCAGGCTAACAATATGTAATAAAAGCAATTGTATTAATACAAACACCAACATTATATTGAGGTGCCCCTTCACCAAATCTGAACCGTTGTACTGCTATGTGCTTAGTCATTGAAAAATATATCTTCATCAACACCCCCTCTACACGCTCTTGCATACGGATAACATTCCTGCAAAACTGCTGCCAGATAATGATCCAGACACTACTGACCTTTCATTTCCTGCTTTTCAACAAAAGATACAAAGAAAATTTGATAATAGGAGTAAATTAGAAAGCTGTTTAAAATCGCATTTGTTACTAAAGGCTTTACATATATGTTATAAGGATTCAGCTATTACAAGTATATATATATATATATATATATAAAAAGAGTGTTGTGGAAACGGCACACTTCACAGCAGCAATCACCTGGTGCACTGCTAAATAAACATGCAGCAACGAGTAGTGAAGAATTCAAACGGATGTGTTCCGTATCCAGTACAAACTTCACACAGCAGGCACATCAGGAATTTATAATCCGTTTAATGAGTAAACAACCAAACGTTTCAGCCCTCACATGGGCTTTTGTCAATGGTAATCAGAAGCACCAAAAGCTAGCTCATATGCAAAATTTGTAAGTGGGTAGATGTGGTCAGGGCCTGTTGATGTATACATTTGTTTTCAAATCCTTTTTGAATACTTTTAGTGCTTAGTGCATATTTACCTATCACAGCTTTCTTCCTTTCAGTTTCTGCTTCTTTCTCAACAACTTTCTGCCTCTGTGCTGCAATTAGGAGCTTCGTTTTCTCCCCTTCCCTGTGTACAAGAATAGATAACAATAAAACTTCTCATTTTTCCTTCATTCTACAGAGACTCATGGCTGAAAAATCAACCAGAAGTCATAGAAGTATCATTTACAATTCTCAGAAATACAGCATGGTGCTGAATTTCCATTTTAAATAAATACAGACATTCTGGGTAAAGGAGTCACATATAACAAATAAAAAAAATCAAAACAGGTGGCATTAAATATATTTACTATAATAAAGGGATATTTAAAAAATAAAAATAAACATGGCCCCTGTTGAAAATACTTTTACTTTATCTTTACATGTATCCATGTGTTTAAAGGGATAGTAAACCCATTTTTTTTCTTTCATGAACCAGAGCATGCATTTTTAAGCAACTTTCTAATTTACTGCTATTATCAAATTGTATTCGTTCTCTTGGTATCTTTATTTGAAAAAGCAGGAATAAAAGTGAGGGAGCCGGCCCAATTTAGGTTCAGCACCCGGGTACAGCTTGCTAATTGGTGGCAAAATGTAACAACCACTCAGCAAGCGCTATCCAGGGTGCTGAACCAAAAATGGGCCGGCTCCTAAGCTTTCATTCCTACTTTTTCAAATAAAGATACCAAGAGAACAAAGAAAAATTGATAATAGGAGTAAATTAGAATGTTGCTTAAAAAAGCTCTATCTGAATCCTGAAAGAAAAATTTTGGGTTTTGTATCCCTTTAACATGCATAATTTATACTCTTCAATACATAAAGACAAAAAAATTGTGTACATTGAAATACTATAATTATCGCATGAAATATTATAATTATCAGATCAGAATATATATATATATATATATATATATATATAAAATTGCAGAGGTGAACGGCACTCACGAGTATGTCAGCTACCTGGTGCTCACACTATGGAGAAACAAACAGTAAAGCAGTTATGGATCCCACGGACGGACTCCGTGTTGCAGCAAGGACCCAAGAAAAGCAGGCACACAGGTTTTTTCATAAACACTCCGGTTTATTTGCAAAGTTGATTACCAAACGTTTCGGCTCACACACGAGCCTTTGTCAATGGTGTACAAAACCATTTGGTTTTGTACACCATTGACAAAGGCTCGTGTGTGAGCCGAAACGTTTGGTAATCAACTTTGCAAATAAACCGGAGTGTTTATGAAAAAACCTGTGTGCCTGCTTTTCTTGGGTCCTTGCTGCAACACGGAGTCCGTCCGTGGGATCCATAACTGCTTTACTATATATATATATATATATATATATATATATATATATATATATATATATATATATATATATATAGAGAGAGAGAGAGAGAGAGAGAGAGAGAGAGAAGGGGGATCATTAAGAAAACTTATATACTGAGAAAAAAATATATAAAAAAAGGTTATAAATGATAATAGAATAAGTATGTGAGAAATTTGAAATGCTAGAAATAAAGGCTTTAATGCAAAAAGTCAATAATGTATTATAAGTCAATAATAATAATTTTAAAAAAATAAATTAATTTATTTATTAAAAAATCTATAGCATATTATAGGATCATTTATTTGTTATGGTTAATACTGATCGGGGGGGGGGGGGGGGACTTAGAAAAAATATCTGGAACTTTTAAAAATATTTTAGCCAGCCCTTAAAAAATGAAGGAATTATCTGTTTTTTTTCCCCCTTTCAAAATTATCAGTAAATAGCTGAAATTTGCTGTATTTTTATATGCTAACAATTCACATATTTTGAGAAGTGATGTAAGTGAATATTTGTGATTTATTTCATATAAAATGATCCATATAGAAATATGCTTATTAAAAAGCAAAAAATAGTTTCATTATATCAGTTTAGCACAATAAGAATGTGTTGATATATAAAAACACAAATTATCGAGGTTCTATAGGCATCTTGCAGAGCGATTCTTCTGGATGTGTTGCCGAGTATTAACTATTTAGATCACAGCTGACCTACGCCACTTTACACCGTAAGCATGAAAGGCAAAATACTTACATGAGCTCAAAGTTTCTCCTGATGGCCTCTGGAATTTTTGGCTTTGTAACACGCACGGCCTAAGTAGAAATAGGAAAAAACAAAGTTTATAGCACCATTTTCTACTGAGCATGGGCAAGAGTTCATAGTGTGTTCATAGTGTGTACATATACGAGTCTGTGATTGGCTAATGATTGTCACATGATTCACAGGGCAGGAAAATTGAAGAAACTTTGAAATTTGCCAGGAAAAAAACATAATTTATGCTTACCTGATAAATTCCTTTCTTCTGTTGTGCGATCAGTCCACGGGTCATCATTACTTCTGGGATATAACTCCTCCCCAACAGGAAATGCAAGAGGATTCACCCAGCAGAGCTGATATAGCTCCTCCCCTCTACGTCAGTCCCAGTCATTCGACCAAGAATCAACGAGAAAGGAGTAACCAAGGGTGAAGTGGTGACTGGAGTATAATTTTAAAAGATATTTACCTGCCTTAAAAAACAGGGCGGGCCGTGGACTGATCGCACAACAGAAGAAAGGAATTTATCAGGTAAGCATAAATTATGTTTTCTTCTGTTATGTGCGATCAGTCCACGGGTCATCATTACTTCTGGGATACCAATACCAAAGCAAAAGTACACGGATGACGGGAGGGATAGGCAGGCTCATTATACAGAAGGAACCACTGCCTGAAGAACCTTTCTCCCAAAAATAGCCTCCGAAGAAGCAAAAGTGTCAAATTTGTAAAATTTGGAAAAAGTATGAAGCGAAGACCAAGTTGCAGCCTTGCAAATCTGTTCAACAGAGGCCTCATTCTTAAAGGCCCAAGTGGAAGCCACAGCTCTAGTGGAGTGAGCTGTAATTCTTTCAGGAGGCTGCTGTCCAGCAGTCTCATAGGCTAAACGTATTATGCTACGAAGCCAGAAAGAGAGAGAGGTAGCAGAAGCTTTTTGACCTCTCCTCTGTCCAGAATAAACGACAAACAGGGAAGAAGTTTGGCGAAAATTTTTAGTTGCCTGCAAGTAGAACTTGAGGGCACGAACTACATCCAGATTGTGTAGAAGACGTTCCTTCTTTGAAGAAGGATTTGGACACAAGGATGGAACAACAATCTCTTGATTGATATTCCTGTTAGTAACTACCTTAGGTAAGAACCCAGGTTTAGTACGCAGAACTACCTTATCTGAGTGAAAAATCAGATAAGGAGAATCACAATGTAATGCTGATAACTCAGAGACTCTTCGAGCCGAGGAAATAGCCATTAAAAACAGAACTTTCCAAGATAACAATTTTATATCAATGGAATGAAGGGGTTCAAATGGAACCCCTTGTAAAACGTTAAGAACTAAGTTTAAACTCCATGGCGGAGCAACGGCTTTAAACACAGGCTTGATCCTAGCTAAAGCTTGACGAAAAGCCTGGACGTCTGGATTTTCTGACAGACGCCTGTGTAACAAGATGGACAGAGCTGAAATCTGTCCCTTTAATGAACTAGCCGATAAACCCTTTTCTAAACCTTCTTGTAGAAAAGACAATATCCTAGGGATCCTAACCTTACTCCAGGAGTAACGTTTGGATTCGCACCAGTATAGGTATTTGCGCCATATTTTATGGTAAATCTTTCTGGTAACAGGCTTCCTAGCCTGGATCAGGGTATCAATAACCGACTCAGAAAAACCACGCTTTGATAAAATCAAGCGTTCAATTTCCAAGCAGTCAGTTTCAGAGAAGTTAGATTTTGATGTTTGAATGGACCCTGTATCAGAAGGTCCTGTCTCAGAGGTAGAGACCAAGGTGGACAGGATGACATGTCCACTAGATCTGCATACCAAGTCCTGCGTGGCCATGCAGGCGCTATTAGAATCACAGATGCTCTCTCTTGTTTGATTTTCGCAATCAATCGAGGAAGCAGCGGGAAGGGTGGAAACACATAAGCCATCCCGAAGTTCCAAGGTGCTGTCAAAGCATCTATCAGAACCGCTCCCGGATCCCTGGATCTGGACCCGTAGTGAGGAAGTTTGGCGTTCTGGCGAGACGCCATGAGATCTATCTCTGGTTTGCCCCAACGTCGAAGTATTTGGGCAAAAATCTCCGGATGAAGTTCCCACTCTCCCGGATGAAAAGTCTGGCGACTCAAGAAATCCGCCTCCCAGTTCTCCACTCCCGGGATGTGGATTGCAGACAGGTGGCAAGAGTGAGACTCTGCCCAGCGAATTATCTTTGATACTTCCATCATTGCTAGGGAGCTTCTTGTCCCTCCCTGATGGTTGATGTAAGCTACAGTCGTGATATTGTCCGACTGAAACCTGATGAACCCCTGAGTTGTTAATTGGGGCCAAGCTAGAAGGGCATTGAGGACTGCCCTCAATTCCAGAATGTTTATTGGAAGGAGACTCTCCTCCTGATTCCATAATCCCTGAGTCTTCAGAGAATTCCAGACAGCGCCCCAACCTAGCAGGCTGGCGTCTGTTGTTACGATTGTCCAGTCTGGCCTGCTGAATGGCATCCCCCTGGACAGGTGTGGCCGATAAAGCCACCATAGAAGAGAATTTCTGGTCTCTTGATTCAGATTCAGGGTAGGGGACAAATCTGAGTAATCCCCATTCCACTGACTTAGCATGCACAATTGCAGCGGTCTGAGGTGTAGGCGTGCAAAAGGTACTATGTCCATTGCCGCTACCATTAAGCCAATCACCTCCATGCATTGAGCTACTGACGGGTGCTGAATGGAATGAAGGACACGGCATGCATCCTGAAGCCTTGTTAACCTGTCTTCTGTCAGGTAAATCTTCATTTCTACAGAATCTATAAGAGTCCCCAAGAATGGAACTCTTGTGAGAGGAAAAAGAGAACTTTTCTTTTCGTTCACTTTCCATCCATGCGACCTTAGAAATGCCAGAACTAACTCTGTATGAGACTTGGCAGTTTGAAAGCTTGAAGCTTGTATTAGAATGTCGTCTAGGTACGGAGCTACCGAAATCCCTCGCGGTCTTAGTACCGCCAGAAGGGCACCCAGAACCTTTGTGAAGATTCTTGGGGCCGTAGCCAATCCGAATGGAAGAGCTACAAACTGGTAGTGCCTGTCTAGGAAGGCAAACCGTAGATACCGTTGATGATCTTTGTGAATCGGTATGTGAAGGTAAGCATCTTTTAAATCCACTGTGGTCATGTACTGACCCTTTTGGATCATAGGTAAGATTGTCCGAATAGTTTCCATTTTGAACGATGGAACTCTTAGGAATTTGTTTAGAATCTTTAAATCTAAGATTGGCCTGAAAGTTCCCTCTTTTTTGGGAACCACAAACAGGTTTGAGTAGAACCCTTGTCCTTGTTCCGACCGCGGAACTGGATGGATCACTCCCATTAATAACAGATCTTGTACACAGCGTAGAAACGCTTCTTTCTTTATCTGGTTTGTTGACAACCTTGACAGATGAAATCTCCCTTTTGGGGGAGATAATTTGAAGTCTAGAAGGTATCCCTGAGATATGATCTCCAGCGCCCAGGGATCCTGAACATCTCTTGCCCAGGCCTGAGCGAAGAGAGAAAGTCTGCCCCCCACTAGATCCGGTCCCGGATCGGGGGCTCTCGGTTCATGCTGTCTTTGGGGCAGCAGCAGGTTTCCTGGCCTGTTTGCCCTTATTCCAGGACTGGTTAGGTTTCCAGCCTTGCCTGTAACGAGCAACAGCTCCTTCCTGTTTTGGTGCAGTGGAGGTTGACGCTGCTCCAGGTTTGAAATTCCGAAAGGGACGAAAATTAGACTGTCTAGCCTTAGCTTTGGCTTTGTCTTGAGGTAGGGCGTGGCCCTTACCTCCTGTAATGTCAGCGATAATTTCTTTCAACCCGGGCCCAAATAAAGACTGCCCCTTGAAAGGTATATTAAGTAATTTAGACTTAGAAGTAACATCAGCTGACCAGGATTTTAGCCACAGTGCTCTACGTGCCTGTATGGCGAATCCAGAGTTCTTAGCCGTAAGTTTGGTTAAATGTACTACGGCCTCCGAAATGAATGAATTGGCTAGTTTAAGGACTCTAAGCCTGTCCATAATGTCGTCTAGCGTAGATGAACTAAGGTTCTCTTCCAGAGACTCAATCCAAAATGCTGCCGCAGCCGTAATCGGCGCGATACATGCAAGGGGTTGCAATATAAAACCTTGTTGAACAAACATTTTCTTAAGGTAACCCTCTAATTTTTTATCCATTGGATCTGAAAAAGCACAGCTATCCTCCACCGGGATAGTGGTACGCTTAGCTAAAGTAGAAACTGCTCCCTCCACCTTAGGGACCGTTTGCCATAAGTCCCGAGTAGTGGCGTCTATTGGAAACATCTTTCTAAATATTGGAGGGGGTGAGAACGGCACACCGGGTCTATCCCACTCCTTAGTAACAATTTCAGTTAATCTCTTAGGTATAGGAAAAACGTCAGTACTCGCCGGTACCGCAAAGTATTTATCCAACCTACACATTTTCTCTGGTATTGCAATGGTATTACAATCATTGAGAGCTGCTAAGACCTCCCCTAGTTGCACGGAGGTTCTCCAATTTAAATTTAAAATTTGAAATATCTGAATCCAATCTGTTTGGATCAGAACCGTCACCCACAGAATGAAGCTCTCCGTCCTCATGCTCTGCAAGCTGTGACGCAGTATCAGACATGGCCCTAGTATTGTCAGCGCACTCTGTTCTCACCCCAGAGTGATCACGCTTGCCTCTTAGTTCTGGTAATTTAGACAAAACTTCAGTCATAACAGTAGCCATATCATGTAATGTTATCTGTAATGGCCGCCCAGATGTATTAGGCGCCATAATATCACGCACCTCCCGGGCGGGAGATGCAGGTACTGCCGCGTGAGGCGAGTTAGTCGGCATAACTCTCCCCTCGCAGTTTGGTGAAATTTGTTCACATTGTACAGATTGACTTTTATTTAAAGTAGCATCAATACAGTTAGTACATAAATTTCTATTGGGCTCCACCTTGGCATTGGAACAAATGACACAGATATCATTCTCTGAGTCAGACATGTTTAACACACTAGCAATAACTTGCAACCTGGTTATAATCTTTTTTAACAAAAACGTACTGTGCCTCAAAGAGGTACTTAAACGATTAAATGACAGTTGAGATAATGAACTGAAACAGTTATAGCATCAAGTTTAAAATAACACAACTTTTAGCAAAGGTTTGTTCCCATTAGTAAATAACTAAATTTGACATAAAAAGAGTAACGTTTTTATTCACAGTCAATAAAAATTCTCACAGCTCTGCTGAGAGAATGTACCTCCCTTCAAAGAAGTTTGAAGACCCCTGAGATCTGTCAGTGAACCGGATCATGCAGGAAATATAATAGTAGCTGACTGGAATTTTTTGATGCGTAGCAAAAGAGCGCCAAAAACGGCCCCTCCCTCTCACACACAGCAGTGAGGAGAAACGAAACTGTCACAATTTAAAGCATGCAACTGCCAAGTGGAAAATAATGCCCAAACATTTATTTACTCAGTACCTCAGCAATGTAAACGATTCTACATTCCAGCAAAAACGTTTAACATGACAATATTTATTAAAAGGATTAGTGACCTTTAACAGAGTAGTTCCGGTGAAAAACCATTCCCAGAATACTGAAGTGTATACATACATGTCATTATAACGGTATAGCAGGATTTTTTCATCAATTCCATTCAGAAAATAAAAACTGCTACATACCTCAATGCAGATTCATCTGCCCGCTGTCCCCTGATCTGAAGCCTTTACCTCCCTCAGATGGCCGAGAACAGCTATATGATCTTAACTACTCCGGTTAAAATCATAGTAAAAAACTCTGGTAGATTCTTCTTCAAACTCTGCCAGAGAAGTAATAACACGCTCCGGTGCTATTGTAAAATAACAAACTTTTGATTGAAGTCATAAAAACTAAGTATAATCACCATAGTCCTCTCACACATCCTATCTAGTCGTTGGGTGCAAGAGAATGACTGGGACTGACGTAGAGGGGAGGAGCTATATCAGCTCTGCTGGGTGAATCCTCTTGCATTTCCTGTTGGGGAGGAGTTATATCCCAGAAGTAATGATGACCCGTGGACTGATCGCACATAACAGAAGAAATCTACTGCTCATTTAAAAATTTAGAATAAGCGTTATTGTTTTGCCTTTTTATTAAACATTTGTTGATTTTGCAAATCTACTGTATTTTATACTTTCAATTTTTTTTTTTTTTGTCATAGACCTTTTACTTCAGGCTTTTGTAAACAAAGCATTAAACCCATTACTTATATCCAGAGTTGGAAAGCTCATTTACAGGCTACAGTTTTACAAACCATTCTCCTTGACAAACATTTTTTTTACTGGTTGTCTATTGAAGTAAATCACAGGCTTGAACTAAATCATAGTTGGATTTAGAATCTATTTTTTTATGCAGAAATGATTATTGACAAACAAGAGTCCCTTACCTGTATAGTAAGTCCTGGTGCCATTACATTGAGTTCCTTCTGCAGCGACAGTTTTAGATTCTCATCAATCTGATCTGCAAAAACATACACAGTAACATATTGCATCTTCTAAATTACCTTAAAGTGATGGTAAACGCAGCCTATATTGAACATGAATACGAAATTGTTGTTGAACAAAAATGGATATGGGCACCTTTACTTTATGACATCATAGCTGGAAGGGTTAAAAATAGTTAATTGTTTATTAGACTCAATCCTACCACTGCCGTCCCACTTAGAAAAACCTTATTTTTTCAAGCAGTGACATATTCACCGCTCATCTAAAGTTTGTGCGAGTTGTACGGCAGTGGTAGGATTGAGTCTAATAAATAATAGACTAACCCTTCCAGGTACGATGTTGCTATAAAGTAAAGGTGCCCATATGCATTTTTTTCAACAATAATTTCATATTTACGTTCAGTATAGGCTGTGTTTACCATCACCTTAAAGGAAATACTTTCAACACTGCTACTTTGTGTTTAAACCCCCGCTCAGAGCCGCAACTGCAGAGCTCTAAATAGTGGTTATACAACTGCTGATTGGGATCAGGCATTGTCTGCAGCTCCTGAGCAGGAATTTAACTATGTGTTTAACCTCTTTGAGAGAGTTAATCAAATTGAGTTGGAGTGTTGAAATCACAAATTGCAGCATGCAATTTTTGCAGCCGAATGTCCCTGTAAATTCTGCAACATATCAATACAGAGTTAATCACAGATATTAAAGCAAGGAGGTTGGGTAAGTCTGAAGTTACATATCAGAATGTTTTATGAATTACACCCAATATATCAGTAAGCCAGTAAAGACACAACTGCATGTTCTGTAGTGCAATACGCACATACTGCCACATATTATTATCTATAATAATATGAGTACAAGTTATTGACATAATTAGTACACTACAAGGTAATCACTATTGTTTTGCATGTAACACAGACTATATTCTCTTGTGCAAGATACTCACCGAACAGCTCAATGTAGACCTCATGTAGTGTATGTGAACTGCAAAACTGGTTAAGTTCATGGTGGATTTTGTTAAATATTAGTGTCTTGTCGTAATCTGCTGTGTAGTTTCTTACCACGTCAAACACTGCAGGGAAAAAAATAATAATAAATCAGAAGTCATGTTTATTGTTGTACGAAAAATATCCCATGAAGTTCACTAATATATATAGAACAGAGTATTACAATATCCGTGTAAACAAAACTGCACAAGATTTTTAATATTAGCAAAAATATACATTTAAAAATGACATGAAAGTAAAAATGAATTGGTCATTCTAGTGAAAAAAATGACATGCTCTAATTAGTAAGGGCATGTAATTTTAGCAGTGGTGACGCTGCAACTCTTTGCGTTTAACCCCCAGAAGGGTGTTAAGCACATAGTTTAAGTCCCACTTGTGAATTGCAGATAACTGGTGGTCCTAATTGGACACAGCCGGTGAGCTAATTGGATCTAATTTGCTCACTGGCTGTGTACACTCAAGACCAACTTTGTAACACATTGGGGCTCCAGATTAATATTTTAGAAGCCTTAAAGGGACAGTCAACTCAAATTGTTTTATTGTTTAAAAGATAGATAATCCCTTTATTACCCATTCCCTAGTTTTGCACAGCCAACATGGTCATAATAATACACTTTTTACCTCTGTAATTACCTTGTATCTAAACCTTTTCTGACAGCCCCCTGATTACATGACTTTTTATTTATTATCTATTGATTTGCATTTTATCCAATTAGTGCAGGTCTGCCACAACCCACAGGCGTGAGCACAATGTTATCTATATGGCTCACATGAACTAGCAGTCTTCTGTTGTGAAAAGCTAATTATAAAAGCATGTGATAAGAGGCTGTGTTTAGTGGCTTAGAAACAGGCAGAAATTTAGAGGTTTAAAGGTTATAAAGTATATTAATGTAACAATGTTGGCTGTGCAAAGCTGGGGAATGGGTAGTAAAGGCGTAAGCCATCATTTCAGACAGCAATACTTTTGGTGTTGACTGTCCCTTTAATGGCTGCATTAATAGTAGGGTTGCAGGGTACCCTCTATAAGAGAAAGAGAAAATATAAAGGCAGCCTTGAGATTAATTGTGGATAACCATATGTTAAATCAACCCCAGAAGTTCTACAGTGTATAAAAAAAGGAAGAACAAAATCACTTACTTCATATAACACAGCGAAAACTCAGCACTTACCTGCAGAAGGAGACAGCATATTCACAACCTCAATTTGGTCAAAGTAGATCATAACCCCACCACTGGAATAAAACAGCATGAGAGTTGGAGCTTATTTAAAATACGTCAAGACAAATAAACCCATATCCACATATTTGTATTGCAAAGCTATGTTAGAGGAGATTAAAATGTATGGAAGTCTTAAAGGACCATTAAACTTGACATTTCAACAACTTATAAAATATTTCCCCATTACAAGTGAGACATTATTGCCATATACAGTATTTATGTTGCTGCCTTTTGTTGTAAAATAGATCTAAAAATTGTGCTTGTTTCACTTTCTCCCAGGGAAGTTTGTGTTGCTACTTTTAGGCAATTTATGTAAACATTTGTTTACTTCACCCTCCCCCTAAGATTCTCAGCAGTCACATGTTTGTAAAGGTGGTTTATCAGTTTTGCATAAACAATCATGATAGGAGAAGCATTATTTGCAATAGGAACTAAGTTGAATCAGTGCTAAACCACCTTAAAAAGGACGATACCCAAATGTTGAAACACTTGAAAGTGATGCAGCATAGCTGTAAAAAGCTGACTAGAAAATATCTCCTGAACATCTCTATGTAAAAAAGAAAGATATTTTACCTCAAATTTCCTCAGTATTCACACCCTACTGTAAAGAGACTTTAAGCAGCCAATCAGGATGCTTGTCCCAGGAATGCAAGGGAGTGTGCATCAGGAATGTGCAGGTGCAGTCATGTTATTTTTCTATTCAGTTTAATTAGGTTTACTATGAAACCTCAGGAGATTCAAGTGAAATCTCATGAGATCACAGCAAAGGCAAAGCATTACCTTAGCACTGCTGATTGACTATTATTTTCTTTTGTTTTTCCCCAACTTGCTGCTGGACAGCAGCTAAAGTATAACTGTTACTTACTCTGGTGAGCTGAAGAAATGTTGAGGTAAAAAATCTTCCATATTTTACATAAAGATAATCAGATGATATTTTCTTGTCAGCTTTTTACAGTTATGCTGCATCACTTTAAAGGAAGAGATAAAAGGAAGGTTTCCCCCATCTCTCTCAACTGCACATGTGCAGAGTTCATGCTATTTCTGAATATTAGTTTGTGATTGGTTAGCAAGGATTCTTTTGTTCTGGGGACAGGGAAATCAGTGAAATGAACATAAAACAATATACTCATTTAACAAAAAAAAAGCTTCAGTTTTCATTGCAAAATTATTCTCAGAAATGAAGGTTCAAAAGCATGTAGTTTACAGTTTGTGTTTAGTGGTCCTTTAAAGAGACAGAGAACCCAAATTTTTTCCTAAGTTATACATATAAAGTTGCAACCGCTTATTATTATTAAAAGAGGCATTGATTCAAGGGAGGAAAGCATAATTCTGTCATTATATAAAGCTCTGGTAAGACATCACCTTGAGTTTGGAGTGCAGTTCTGGGGACCGATTGCTAAAAAAGATATTGCAGAACTAGAAAAAGTTCAGAGAAGGGCCACAAAGCTAATAAGGGGATCGGAGAAATTAACCTATGAGGAGAGGCTAGCCAAACTGGGTCTGTTCTCTTTAGAAAAAAGGCGCTTGAGAGGTGACATGATTACTTTATATAAATATATTCAAGGCCCATATACAGAGATGGCAGAAGCTCTGTTTATTCCAAGAAAATTGTTTCTGACAAGAGTTCATAATTTAAGGTTGGAGGAAAGGAGATTTAATCTCCTGCAACAGAAACGTTTTTTCACTGTAAGAGCAATAAAATTGTGGAACTCATTACCAAAGGAGGTAGTGAATGCCAATACCATAGGTACATTTAAAAATAGTATGGATAAATTTCTGTATATAAACAAAATTCATGGATATGATTGCTAGTATTAAATGGGTCACATTTTAATGGGGTTATTTAAACTTAACTGGAGCTTTTTGTAAGTATTTTAGATTTGTATAGGTTGAACTCGATGGACTTCAGTCTTTTTTCAACCTTATCTACTATGTTACTATGTTATGTATGTTACTATGTAACTGTAGCCCAATTTTGTAACATATCATTTCCAAGTAAAAATACTTCCTATTTGCGCCTCTGCCGTTTTAAAATGTCCGCCTGCCCCCTCCCCTATTACGTCACCAGCATCATCATTATCTGCCTGTGATCGTAGTTACTTTACGATCGTACACGTTCCTGTGTTTGGCGAATGCGCAATGCTCCAATTTTACTGAAGGGGGACGTTTCAAATAGGAACTAAAAATACCAGCTCATTATCCTAGCCTTTCATATTTGCGGCGTACCAGTATGCTTCAGTTCAAATATGAAACGGCTAGGATAATGAGCTGGTATTTTTAGTTCCCGTTTGAAACGTCCCCCTTCAGTGTGGCACACACAGTGTGGCAAACACAGGAACGTGTACAATCGCAAAGTAACTGCGATCACAGGCAGATGATGACTATGCTGGTGACGAATTAGGGGAGGGGGCAGGCAGACATTTTAAAACAGACATTTTTACTTGGAAACAATATATGTTACAAAATTGGGCTACAGTTGGCAATAATAAGCGTTTGCAACTTTATATGTATGACTTAGGACAAATATTGGGTTGACTGTCCTTTTAAGTGTTGTTTGTCAGCAAACTGTATAAAGGCAACCATTCAACCTTTTACAAAAGATTCAAATAGAGCTTGTCAATCAAATATTTGTTTAGGTGACTATAGGATTAGAAATACGTTTGTTTAAGCTATTGGCAGCTAGAGAAAACTACATCCTCTCTGGCAGTCAATGTTTTTAGAATGCAAAACATTTTTATCCTATATCATGTTACAATTGTCAAAATAAAATCAAACACATTATTATGTTGAATTATATTGTTAGATTAAATGTAATTCTGGACAAAATTAGATTTGTATTTATATTCAGGTAGTATATCTGACCCTGTTCTTTCTACAGTCTGGTCCAGTTTCACTCACTGAGAAGGTTACTGTTGGCAAACTGTGTTATGAATAAAAAAAAGTCATTGATTAAATTAGAGCTCTGAAATTCCCATGATCCTTCATTCTGCCTCCATTTTTTATTTAAAATATGAATTTGTTTTTATTATTTATATGCACACATCTTTAGCTATTAAAATAGTTCTGTTTATACATTTGTATAGTAACAAATGTCACAATTATTCTACTTATCACAAGCAAGCATGTGGGTTTAGTGATAAGCCACCAGACAATAAATTAGTACTTTTTATTATATCACACATTATGATAAAAAACCGTGTTATTCTAACCAAATAAAAAAAAAGTTCTTACCTGGTTCCGCAAGGTACATTTTTAACTTCATCGGTTTGTAGTGTTGTCTAAAAAAATAAAAAAAAATAAAATAAAGACAAAGACAATTCCATGAATAAAACATTCAACAACTACTTTTAAAATAGTCCAGGTACTGTCATAACCACACCACTAATCCTTTGTATACCAGGAGCATGGGTTTATATTTCATCTGGGCAGACTAGCTGGATTCATGTTTATTCTCTACCATTTAAAGTGACATTATACACTCATTTTTTCTTTGCATAAATGTTTTTTAGATGATCTATTTATATAGTCCATGAAGTTTTTTTTTTTTTTTTTTTAAATGTTTAGTTTTGCTTATTTTTA
Source organism: Bombina bombina (assembly GCF_027579735.1). Taxonomy (NCBI): domain Eukaryota; kingdom Metazoa; phylum Chordata; class Amphibia; order Anura; family Bombinatoridae; genus Bombina; species Bombina bombina. Next base: position 61,865,266 of record NC_069507.1, on the reverse strand, counting down.
AATAACATTGCTCTGATTTTCAGACTCTAACCAAGCCCCAAAGTTTTATGTGAATACCGTCAGCTACCTTCTCCAGCTTGCTCCTGTTTGTGTAAAGGGTCTTTTCATATGCAAAAGAAGGGGGAGGGGGGAGTGTCTTATTTGCCACTTGCAGTGGGCTTTCCAGCTGCCTTTTCAACAAAGCTAAACAGAGCTTCTAAGTAAATTTTTAAACAGTTTTCTACTGGATTTTTATATCAGTATCTGCGCATCTTATTCTTTATAGTAATGTCTATTACATGCAGTTATATAAAAATGAGTGCATACTGTCCCTTTAAATATGATTTAATGTTTAATCCCATGAGGTAATGCTCATTTTGACTATTTTGTTATGCATCTGCTTAGGTACAATCCCTAATATATATATCTACATATGTGTAAAGAAATATGAGAGCGCCACTCGTTAAAGACTTGAATATAAATGTGTTAATACTTATTGTTATGTGATATAAGGTAAGCAGCTGTTATAAAAAAACAAACAAAAAACGTATAAGCAAACACTTAAAGGGACATGAAACCCAAAAAATGTTCTCATGATTCAGATAGAGAACACAATTTTAAAACAACTTTCTAATTTACTTCTATTATCTAATCTGTTTCATTCTCTTGGTATCATTTGTTGAAAGAGCAGCAATGCACTACTGGTTTCTAACTGAACACATGGGTGAGCCAATCACAATCAATATATATATGCAGCCACCAATCAGCAGCTAGAACCTAGGTTCTCTGCTGCTCCTGAGCTTGCCTAGATAAACCTTTCAGCAAATAATAACAAGAGAAGGAAGCAAAATGAAATAATAGAAGTAAATTGGAAATTTGTTTAAAATTGTATTCTCTATCTGAATCATGAAAGAAAATGTTTGGGTTTCATGTCCCTTTAACAGCGCTAGTAAAGTGACAATAATGTGGATTTCAAATAAAATGTTTTAATTCAATAAAAAACAAATCATTTGTGAATTAATTGTACAGGGTAAAATAGTTACAAAGTAACACAATAGAGCGTTGTTAATATTAACCAATTAACATGATGTAGCTTTTTGCAATTATAGGCACAAAAAATGTATGCAAAGTGTAAAAAAAACATAATTTATGCTTACCTGATAAATTCCTTTCTTCTGTTGTGTGATCAGTCCACGGGTCATCATTACTTCTGGGATATTATCTGCTCCCCTACAGGAAGTGCAAGAGGATTCACCCAGCAGAGTTGCTATATAGCTCCTCCCCTCTACGTCACCTCCAGTCATTCGACCAAAGACCAACGAGAAAGGAGAAGCCAAGGGTGTAGTGGTGACTGGATTATAATTTAAAAAATATTTACCTGCCTTAAAAAACAGGGCGGGCCGTGGAATGATCACACAACAGAAGAAAGGAATTTATCAGGTAAGCATAAATTATGTTTTCTTCTGTTATGTGTGATCAGTCCACGGGTCATCATTACTTCTGGGATACCAATACCAAAGCAAAAGTACACGGATGACGGGAGGGATAGGCAGGCTCATTATACAGAAGGAACCACTGCCTGAAGAACCTTTCTCCCAAAAATAGCCTCCGAAGAAGCAAAAGTGTCAAATTTGTAAAATTTGGAAAAAGTATGAAGCGAAGACCAAGTTGCAGCCTTGCAAATCTGTTCAACAGAGGCCTCATTCTTAAAGGCCCAAGTGGAAGCCACAGCTCTAGTAGAATGAGCTGTAATTCTTTCAGGAGGCTGCTGTCCAGCAGTCTCATAGGCTAAACGAATTATGCTACGAAGCCAGAAGGAGAGAGAGGTAGCCGAAGCCTTATGACCTCTCCTCTGACCAGAGTACACAACAAACAGGGAAGACGTTTGTCGAAAATCCTTAGTTGCCTGCAAGTAGAACTTGAGGGCACGAACTACATCCAGATTGTGTAGAAGACGTTCCTTCTTTGAAGAAGGATTTGGACACAAGGATGGAACAACAATTTCTTGATTGATATTCCTGTTAGTGACTACCTTAGGTAAGAACCCAGGTTTAGTACGCAGAACTACCTTGTCTGAGTGAAAGATCAGATAAGGAGAATCACAATGTAAGGCTGATAATTCAGAGACTCTTCGAGCCGAGGAAATAGCCATTAAAAATAGAACTTTCCAAGATAACAATTTTATATCAATGGAATGAAGGGGTTCGAACGGAACACCCTGTAAAACGTTAAGAACTAAGTTTAAACTCCATGGCGGAGCAACAGTTTTAAACACAGGCTTGATCCTAGCTAAAGCCTGACAAAATGCCTGGACGTCTGGATCTTCTGACAGACGCTTGTGTAACAAGATGGACAGAGCTGAGATCTGTCCCTTTAATGAGCTAGCCGATAAACCCTTTTCTAAACCTTCTTGTAGAAAAGACAATATCCTAGGAATCCTAACCTTACTCCAGGAGTAATCTTTGGATTCACACCAGTATAGGTATTTACGCCATATTTTATGGTAAATCTTTCTGGTAACAGGCTTCCTAGCCTGTATCAGGGTATCAACAACCGACTCAGAAAAACCACGTTTTGATAAAATCAAGCGTTCAATTTCCAAGCAGTCAGCTTCAGAGAAGTTAGATTTTGATGTTTGAATGGACCCTGTATCAGAAGGTCCTGTCTTAGAGGTAGAGACCAAGGCGGACAGGATGACATGTCCACTAGGTCTGCATACCAAGTCCTGCGTGGCCATGCAGGTGCTATTAGAATCACTGATGCTCTCTCCTGTTTGATTTTGGCAATCAATCGAGGAAGCAGCGGGAAGGGTGGAAACACATAAGCCATCCTGAAGTTCCAAGGTGCTGTCAAAGCATCTATCAGAACCGCTCCCGGATCCCTGGATCTGGATCCGTAGCGAGGAAGTTTGGCGTTCTGGCGAGACGCCATGAGATCTATATCTGGTTTGCCCCAACGTCGAAGTATTTGGGCAAAGACCTCCGGATGAAGTTCCCACTCCCCCGGATGAAAAGTCTGGCGACTCAAGAAATCCGCCTCCCAGTTCTCCACTCCCGGGATGTGGATTGCTGACAGGTGGCAAGAGTGAGACTCTGCCCAGCGAAATATCTTTGATACTTCCATCATTGCTAGGGAGCTTCTTGTCCCTCCCTGATGGTTGATGTAAGCTACAGTCGTGATGTTGTCCGACTGAAACCTGATGAACCCCCGAGTTTTTAACTGGGGCCAAGCTAGAAGGGCATTGAGAACTGCTCTCAATTCCAGAATGTTTATTGGCAGGAGACTTTCCTCCTGACTCCATTGTCCCTGAGCCTTCAGAGAATTCCAGACAGCGCCCCAACCTAGTAGGCTGGCGTCTGTTGTTACAATTGTCCAGTCCGGCCTGCTGAATGGCATCCCCCTGGACAGATGTGGCCGAGCAAGCCACCATAGAAGAGAGTTTCTGGTCTCTTGATCCAGATTCAGAGTGGGGGACAAATCTGAGTAATCCCCATTCCACTGACTCAGCATGCACAATTGCAGCGGTCTGAGATGTAGGCGTGCAAAGGGTACTATGTCCATTGCTGCTACCATTAAGCCGATCACCTCCATGCATTGAGCTACTGACGGGAGTTGAATGGAATGAAGGACACGGCATGCATTTAGAAGCTTTGTTAATCTGTCTTCTGTCAGATAAATCTTCATTTCTACAGAATCTATAAGAGTCCCCAAGAATGGAACTCTTGTGAGAGGAAAGAGAGAACTCTTCTTTTCGTTCACTTTCCATCCATGCGACCTTAGAAATGCCAGAACTAACTCTGTATGAGACTTGGCAGTTTGAAAGCTTGAAGCTTGTATCAGAATGTCGTCTAGGTACGGAGCTACCGAAATTCCTCGCGGTCTTAGTACCGCCAGAAGGGCACCCAGAACCTTTGTGAAGATTCTTGGAGCCGTAGCCAATCCGAATGGAAGGGCTACAAACTGGTAATGCCTGTTTAAGAAGGCAAACCTTAGATACCGGTAATGATCTTTGTGAATCGGTATGTGAAGGTAAGCATCCTTTAAATCCACTGTGGTCATGTACTGACCCTCTTGGATCATGGGTAAGATTGTCCGAATAGTTTCCATTTTGAACGATGGAACTCTTAGGAATTTGTTTAGGATCTTTAAATCCAAGATTGGCCTGAAAGTTCCCTCTTTTTTGGGAACCACAAACAGGTTTGAGTAAAACCCTTGTCCTTGTTCCGACCGCGGAACCGGATGGATCACTCCCATTAATAATAGATCTTGTACACAGCGTAGAAACGCGTCTTTCTTTATTTGGTTTGTTGACAACCTTGACAGATGAAATCTCCCTCTTGGGGGAGAGAATTTGAAGTCTAGAAGGTATCCCTGAGATATGATCTCTAGCGCCCAGGGATCCTGGACATCTCTTGCCCAAGCCTGGGCGAAGAGAGAGAGTCTGCCCCCCACTAGATCCGGTCCCGGATCGGGGGCCCTCGGTTCATGCTGTCTTAGGGGCAGCAGCAGGTTTCCTGGCCTGCTTGCCCTTATTCCAGGACTGGTTAGGTTTCCAGCCTTGTCTGTAACGAGCAACAGCTCCTTCCTGTTTTGGTGCAGTGGAAGTTGATGCTGATCCTGTTTTGAAATTCCGAAAGGGACGAAAATTAGACTGTCTAGCCTTAGCTTTGGCTTTGTCTTGAGGTAGAGCGTGGCCCTTACCTCCTGTAATGTCAGCAATAATTTCTTTCAAACCGGGCCCAAATAAAGTTTGCCCCTTGAAAGGTATATTAAGTAATTTGGACTTAGAAGTTACATCAGCCGACCAGGATTTTAGCCACAGCGCCCTACGTGCCTGAATGGCGAATCCTGAATTCTTAGCCGTAAGTTTGGTTAAATGTACTACGGCCTCCGAAATGAACGAATTAGCTAGTTTAAGGACTCTAAGCCTGTCCGTAATGTCGTCCAGCGTAGCTGAACTAAGGTTCTCTTCCAGAGACTCAATCCAAAATGCTGCCGCAGCCGTAATCGGCGCGATGCATGCAAGGGGTTGCAATATAAAACCTTGTTGAACAAACATTTTCTTAAGGTAACCCTCTAATTTTTTATCCATAGGATCTGAAAAAGCACAGCTATCCTCCACCGGGATAGTGGTGCGCTTAGCTAAAGTAGAAACTGCTCCCTCCACCTTAGGGACCGTTTGCCATAAGTCCCGTGTGGTGGCGTCTATTGGAAACATCTTTCTAAATATTGGAGGGGGTGAGAACGGCACACCGGGTCTATCCCACTCCTTAGTAACAATTTCAGTTAATCTCTTAGGTATAGGAAAAACGTCAGTACTCGCCGGTACCGCAAAGTATTTATCCAACCTACACATTTTCTCTGGTATTGCAACAGTGTTACAATCGTTAAGAGCCGCTAAGACCTCCCCTAGTAATACACGGAGGTTTTCCAATTTAAATTTAAAATTTGAAATATCTGAATCCAATCTGCTTGGATCAGAACCGTCACCCACAGAATGAAGCTCTCCGTCCTCATGCTCTGCAAGCTGTGACGCAGTATCAGACATGGCCCTAGAATTATCAGCGCACTCTGTTCTCACCCCAGAGTGATCACGCTTGCCTCTTAGTTCTGGTAATTTAGCCAAAACTTCAGTCATAACAGTAGCCATATCTTGTAATGTTATCTGTAATGGCTGCCCAGATGTACTAGGCGCCATAATATCACGCACCTCCCGGGCGGGAGATGCAGGTACTGACACGTGAGGCGAGTTAGTCGGCATAACTCTCCCCTCGCTGTTTGGTGAAATTTGTTCAATTTGTACAGATTGGCTTTTATTTAAAGTAGCATCAATACAGTTAGTACATAAATTTCTATTGGGCTCCACCTTGGCATTGGAACAAATGACACAGGTATCTTCCTCTGAATCAGACATGTTTAACACACTAGCAATAAACATGCAACTCGGTTACAATCTTATTTAACAAAAACGTACTGTGCCTCAAGAAGCACTAAACGATTAAATGACAGTTGAAATAATGAACTGAAAAACAGTTATAGCATCACTCTTTAAAAACAACACAACTTTTTAGCAAAGGTTTGTTCCCATTAGTAAAATAACACTAATTAAATTCTAAACATAAAAATTACAGAGCAACGTTTTAAATCACAGTCACTATATAAGTCTCACAGCTCTGCTGAGAGAATCTACCTCCCTTCAAAGAAGTTTGAAGACCCCAGAGTTCTGTTAGAGATGAACCGGATCATGCAGAAAATACAAGAGTAACTGACTGGAAATTTTTGATGCGTAGCAAAGAGCGCCAAAAACGGCCCCTCCCTCTCACACACAGCAGTGAGAGAGAAACGAAACTGTCATAATTAAAACAAGCAAACTGCCAAGTGGAAAAATAATGCCCAAATATTTATTCACTCAGTACCTCATTAATGCAAACGATTCTACATTCCAGCAAAAACGTTTAACATGAAAAATACCTATTAAAAGGTTTAATGTACTTTTACAGAGTAATTCCGGTGAAATACCATCCCCAGAATACTAAAGTGTAGAGTATACATACATGTTCATTATAACGGTATGGCAGGATTTTTTCATCAATTCCATTCAGAAAATAAAAACTGCTACATACCTCAATGCAGATTCAACTGCCCGCTGTCCCCTGATCTGAAGATTTTACCTCCCTCAGATGGCCGAGAAACAGCAATATGATCTTAACTACTCCGGTTAAAATCATAAGAAAAACTCTGGTAGATTCTTCTTCAAACTCTGCCAGAGAGGTAATAACACGCTCCGGTGCTATTGTAAAATAACAAACTTTTGATTGAAGTTCTAAAAGCTAAGTATAATCACCATAGTCCTCTCACACCTCCTATCTAGTCTTTGGGTGCAAGAGAATGACTGGAGGTGACGTAGAGGGGAGGAGCTATATAGCAACTCTGCTGGGTGAATCCTCTTGCACTTCCTGTAGGGGAGCAGATAATATCCCAGAAGTAATGATGACCCGTGGACTGATCACACATAACAGAAGAAAACAAATCCTATATAGGATATTAGGACCGTATAAAGCAAGTTAATGACGATATTCAAACAGTCTACAGCAGGTAGACTATACACCTGAAGAAGGGGGCATGACACAGAAACACGTTGCGAGTATCTACAGGTTTAGTCTGGCCAGACTAGTGTGCTACTATTTATTAGTTTTTAATTTAGCTCGCTGTAGACTGTTGTAGTCTATTTCGTTGTACCTGCTGTAGACTGTTTGAATATCGTCATTAACTTGCTTTCCACGGTCCTAATATACTATAAAGGATTTGTTTTTTTACACTTTGCATACAATTTTTGTGCCTATAATTGCAAAAAAGCTACATCATGTTAATTGTTTAATATTAAAAGCGCTCTATTGCGTTACTTTGTAACCATTTTACCCTGTACAATTCATTCACAACCGATTTGTTTTTTTATTGAATACATTTTTTTATTTTAAATCCACATTATTGTCACTTTTTACTAGCGCTGTTAAGTGTTTGCTTATATATCTACATATATCTAATATATAGCTACATAGATCTAACTCATATACAATCGTCGTTAAGCACACTGGCAAAAACAATAGAAATATTACATTTATTGAATCACAAATGCAGGTTAGAAACAGACAAAAGCATAAAAAGATCATATTGTAGACTCTAACTCACCAAGCTGCTAAGCTTAAAGGGACAGTCAACCCAAAAATTACTGTTACTTATTTAGATTAGTTAATTAACAATCTTTACATCAAACTCTAGCCCAATTTTCATCTAAATAAACTTTGGCAGAAAATAAACTTACTAGATCTCATCTGGCCGTTTTGAAATGGCCACCTGACTCCTCCTTCTCGGACGTCTCCCAAAAGCTTGAACTGCAGAACTAGTACAGGATCCTCTCGTCCCTGCGCACTCCTTTCATTCAGTTCCTTTCATCAATCTCATGGCTGACTGATATGACAAAGATCTCACAATCTAATACTTTATAGAGGGGAGGGAGAAAGAGAGTTATATCTACAAGGTGCCTTGGTTTTATCCCGTGACAGTAAATGTGTACTTTATTGTAATCTTTTCCTTTATTGAGCAAGATGTTGAGTTGTAGAATATAGACGTGTGCTGAAATGTTTATAAGATGACTTTGGGTGCTCCCACGACCACCATGTCCGGGCGCGTTTATTACGGGGTTAGGGTATAGGGAGGGGGTAGAGGAGCTCTCTGTCATCTTTATACCTGGGCATCAGTTGGAACAGAGTGACTGTCAGACCGGGTCACTGGGAGCCATGATGGTGCCAGTGCACAGCTTGGGTAGCCCGGAGTCAGCAAGCAGCGAACACCCCCCCAGGAAAAGACAGCGGCTCACACATCTCAGCCCAGAGGAGAAAGCGCTCAGGAGGTGCGGTTACAGTCTGGATATAATGTCAGTTGGGAATTTGACTAAGAAGGGGTAGTGTGTGTGTATATATCTCCAGCTTTCTAGAATATACTGATGAGATGTCATTCCCTTTGACGTTATTCTGCGTGATCTAATGGGCCGTTAGTTACTATTACATTGAGGGGCTATATATCCAGCAGAGACGTGGGAGCCCCTCGGTTGTCAGGGATGTAAAGAATATTGCTTGACCATAGTTTAAATGAAATACAAGTGTGTTAAATACAAATACCGCACCTCCTGAGCGCTTTCTCCTCTGGGCTGAGAGGTGTGAGCCGCTGTCTTTTCTTGGGGGGGGTGTTCGCTGCTTGCTGACTCCGGGCTACCCAAGCTGTGCACTGGCACCATCATGGCTCCCAGTGACCCGGTCTGACAGTCACTCTGTTCCGACTGATGCCCGGGTATAAAGATGACAGAGAGCTCCTCTACCCCCTCCCTATACCCTAACCCCGTAATAAACGCGCCCGGACATGGTGGTCGTGGGAGCATCCAAAGTCATCCTATAAACATTTCAGCACATGTCTATATTCTACAACTCAACATCTTGCTCAATAAAGGAAAAGATTACAATAAAGTACACATTTACTGTCACGGGATAAAACCAACGCACCTTGTAGATATAGCTCTCTTTCTCCCTCCCATCTATAAAGTATTAGATTGTGGGATCTTTGTCATATCAGTCAGCCATGAGATTGATGAAAGGAACTGAATGAAAGGAGTGCGCAGGGACGAGAGGATCCTGTACTAGTGCTGCAGTTCAAGCTTTTGGGAGACGTCCGAGAAGGAGGAGTCAGGTGGCCATTTCAAAACGGCCAGATGAGATCTAGTAAGTTTATTTTCTGCCAAAGTTTATTTAGATGAAAATTGGGCTAGAGTTTGATGTAAAGATTGTTAATTAACTAATCTAAATAAGTAACAGTAATTTTTGGGTTGACTGTCCCTTTAAATGGATAATAAACCCAATTTTTTCCTTTCGGGATTCAAATAGAGCCTGCAATTGTAAGCAACTTTCTAATTTACTCCTATTATACATTTTTCATCCTTCACTTGGAATCTTTTATTTGAAAAGCAGAAATGTATGTGTAAGAGCCGGCCCATTTTTGGTTCAGGACCTGGGTTGCACTTGCTGATTGGTTAGTTACATTTAGCCTCCAATAAGCAAGTGCAACCCAGGTCTGAACCAAAAATGGGCCAGCTCTTAAACATACATTTCTGCTTTTCAAATAATGATACCAAGTGAAGGATGAAAAATTGATAATGCTAGTAAATTAGAAAGTTGCTTAAAATTGTATGCTCTGTCTGAATCATGAAAGAAAACATTTGGGTTTACTATCCCTTTAATACAAGAGACTTCACCGAGACAAAAGGACAGTCAAGAACAACATTTTACTTGCATATTTATGGTTTTATTTTCCTGTTTGTTTATTGTACATCAAAATCTCAATAAAGAATATATATTTAAAAAAAAGATAGTGTCTTAACTGCCAATATTACTCGTTCTTTCTTCCTTGTCTCTTTCCATTTTTCATTCAATGATCTGCTGCCTTACTGTACTGTACAGATGGCTAAAGTACTGGACTGTCCGTTTGCATACTGGACACCTGGCAACCCTAGGCACACGTCTTATATCTAGAAGAGACATATTGCACCAAAGATGCACTTTTATTTTTTTTATATTTTTGCGGTAAAGATCTCCTATTCGGTACGTCTGTGTCACAGCCTGCATGTAGGGCACTTGGTATTTTATTTGTGAGTACCTAACTTAAAAATGAAAGTGATATTTTATCCAATATTTATATTTATTTTTGTATTTTATAGCAGATGACTTTCTGTGACCTTACCCAACAAAAAAAAGAAGTGCATACTATGAGTTCCATTTAAACTGCGGACGCAGCTGCAGCCTTTGTAGGTGCTGGCTTGCTCATGTGATCCTGCAACCGCAAATTAGAAATCAGCAATTATAAGACAGTTGCTTCCTAACAGCTCTACCGACTCAGAGGTGACAGACTTAAAGTGAATGTAAATTTTGATGCTAAAGTGCCCTGTTTTTAAAACTTTGATTAAAAATAGGGGCACTTTAATTCATCAAAATTTACATTTCACTCCTGTTGTGACAAAAAAAAAAAAAACTTACCTTTTAAACTTCACAGCAGATCCAGCTTCCTCTGGTCTCACAAGCCATTTCTGATGTCAGAAATGATTGTTAGGTCATCCTCCAATCACAGCTTCCCCCCCGGGGGATTCAGTGTCTGTTTCACTGCTGTGATTGGAGGAAGCCGAATGCCTCATTTTAGACCCAGGAAGAGGCTTTGAAACGGGTGGAGGAAGCTGGAGCTGCTATGAAGATTAAAAGGTAAGTATTTTTTCACAACACGAGTGAAATGAAAATTTTAATGAATTAAAGTGCCCCTGTTTTTAATCGAAGTTTTAAAAACCAGAGCACTTTAGCATCAAAATTTACATTCACTTTAAAAACACCCCGGACTTGGATGCACAAGAGCAGGGAGCAATAGTAATTTTGGGAGGCAAATACCCCCTTGCTCGCTGCGAGTAGGGACAAACTAATTCCCTGGCTGGGAACATTGTCCTCCAGCTCGTTACTAAATGAGGCTTTATGGATTCTCCCCCCCCCCCCCCCAAAGTTAGCAGGTTATAGGTTAAAGGAATATAGTTATATTAAATTACTAATATATATTTGCTGGACAATGTATTGCTCCTTTTCCACAAAGGGACATGAAAGTACAAAATGAAACATTCATAAGTGAGATAGAACATCCAATTTCAAGAGCTTTCCATTCTTCCTTCTGGGAGCTGGCTGCTGATTGGTGTCTACACACGTATGCCTTTTCTTATTGTCTCACTAGGTGTGTTCAGCTAGCTCCTGGTAGTGCAATGCTGCGGCTTTATCTCTTTATGTAACCCCTTTGCAAGGGTTAAAGATAAATACAAGCAACTGTACAATAATACAAAGCTCTAACGAATTAAAGGGACAGTCTACACCAAATTTTTATTATTTAAAAAGATAGATAATGCCTTTATTACCCATTCACCAGTTTTGCATATCCAGCACAGTTATATTAATATGTGCTTTACCTCTGTGATTAACTTGTATCTAAGCCTCTGCAGACTGCCCCCTATCTCAGTGCTTTTGACAGACATGCAGTTTAGCTAATCAGTGCAGACTCCTAAATATTTCCACGGGAATAAGCACAATGTTTATCTATATGACACAGATGAACTAGTACTGTCTAACTGTGAAAAACTTTCAAAATGCTCTGAGCTAGGAGGCGGTTTTCAACGGTTTAGAAATCAGTTTGAGCCTTCCTAGGCTTAGCTTTAAAAAATACCACCAAGGGAAAAATCAAATTTGATGATTGGAAAGTTGTTTAAAATTGCATGTCCTATCTGAATCATGAATAGACTGGCCCTTTAAAGCTTTTTCCATTTGTATTTTTATGTCCATTTGATTTTATGGACACAAAGACCTTCAGCTCTCCGCTGCAGCAACATTATTATAGAAGTCAGTACTGTGAGGTCCCTTAAAAAGGGACAGTCAAGTCAAAATAAAACTTTCATGATTCAGAGAGGGCGTGTAAATTTATACAACTTACCAATTTACTTGTTGTTCTCTTGGTATTATTTGTTGAAAGCTAAACATTTGTGGGCTCATATGCTAATTTCTAAGCCCTTATCTCAGTGATTGTTGACAGTTTTTCACAGCTAGACAGTGCTAGTACATAGATAACATTGTGCCTGTGGAGTTACTTATGAGAGGGCACTGATTGGCTAAAATGCAAGTCTGTCAAAAGAACTGAAATAAAGGGGCAGAGTAGAGTGAACGGCAAACGCAGCCTATCGATCCCCCACAAACCGGAAGTCTGTTCCCAGGGAGCAAGCCGCTATGCAATGCGGTTAGAAAAAAGTCCCAAAGTCAAAAGCAACTAAAAAGCAACTAAAGCACGGAGAGCCGTAGCCGGGAGGGCCGGGATCAAGAGGCCAAAATAGCACAAAACAGAAAAAAGTGGCAGGCTCTCAAGACCAAATACTATAAAATCAAAATTTATTGGACAACTTAAAAAAGTACACAGACATGGCAGTAAAAACTAGAGCAAAGAATCTTACATGTTTCGCGCCCCCTACAGGCACTTAATCATAGATGAGGTACTCTGTGAGAAACCTCATCTATTTATGCAGTGAGTAACATAGATTAACTATTTCCTTGCCTCACAAACACAAATAGAAAAAGGCTAAAAACAGAATGCTGAAGCAGTTAGATACAATGGTAGAATCTCAGTAGGCTAGATTTCAAATATAATAGAAAAGAACAGACAGTGCAGGAGATAACAGACAAATTATGCATGATAATTACACTGAAAAAATGAGATAATACATTTTGTATAGTAAAATCAAAAAGATGTTAACAGAAAATGGAACTAAGATGACATCATGTCAAAAAATTCTCCATGTATATGAAGAATATATATATATAATGTACATAGAAAAATTTCTTATAAAAATTTCTTATAGATATATGTAAAGTTGCGTGAAAAAACTATAATTATTCATATAACCATAATTTTAAATTTTAAGATTTAACACTTTGCTTTGGGAACAGCAGAATGCAAATAGGTCCCTAAGGAGAAAGATCGATTGTATCATATAGGAACAAGTGGGTACAGATAGATACATATGGATACATATAGGTCAGGGCATGGATAGAGAAGGTGCACAGGAGTAGAATTGTAATTTAAACGTCAGTTTAGTTATCAATAAAGTAATCTATATCACATTCCCTATTCATGCCCTGTGGGGCGAGAGTCTTAAGTTTAAGGATCCAATAAAGTTCCTTCTTTTCCAAAATTTTAGCCTTATTGCCTCCTCTAATGGGGACCACAGCCATATCTATAATCTGGACTGATAGACTAGCCTTATATGTTAGATGAAAATTATTAAAATGATTGGCAACTGCGGAATCCTTATTATAATTTTTGACATCTCTAACATGTTCGCTATACCTGGTCCTGAGCATCCTCGTCGTTTTTCCCACATACTGACAATTACAAAGATCACATGTCAAAAGATAGACCACAAACTGCGAGCCACAATTAGCATAAAACTTTATCTCATAAGTATCACCGGTGGTTTGACTGACAAAAGATTGGCCTAATTTAACATTGGGACATGTATAACAAATAGAGTGTCCACATCTAAAGGTGCCCAATTTGTTTAGCCAAGTTCCTCTTTGTTTTTGTGAGTTACCTGTAATTTGACTAGGGGATAAAATTTGTGACAGAGTCCTCGATTTTTTAGGGACAAATTTACATTTGCCTATAACAGAGTTAAGACTCTCGTCTGCCCTTAATATGTGAAGATGTTTTTTCAAAACCCCTACAATTTCGTCATATTGTTGGCTGTATTCGGTGGAAAAAACAACCGAGTCAGCAAAATCTCTGTTGTTTTCAGACATGTTTTTTGAGGGTAATATTTTGTCATTTCTAATTTCTGCTTGACACCTCTCAAGGACATCATTTTTGTATCCACGTTGAACTAGTCTGTCCCTAAGCTCACTAGCTTGTTTATCATAGACATTATCACTCTGAGTATTTCTTCTAACACGAAGAAATTGAGACTTAGGGATAGACTTGATAAGGTGTTGTGGGTGATGAGAGGTGGCATGCAAAATTGTATTGCCCGCCGTTGGTTTGCGGTAGGTTTTAGTAATTATTTGCATGTTCTCAATACTGATATTCAAGTCCAAATAGTTGACCTGCCTCTCACTGAAAGACCCTGTGAACGAGAGTCCCAAATCATTATGATTACAAAATGTTAGGAAATCTTGAAATTCATTGTCATTCACAGGGTGTCCCACTATCAAGAGTAGGTCATCTATATAACGAACTAGCAACACAGTTCTGTTCTGCCATGGATTCATTGAGGTATAGATGTAGGTTAACTCCCACCATGCGACAAAAATATTTGCAAATGAAGGCGCAAATTTAGCGCCCATGGCGGTGCCACAGATTTGAAGAAAAAATTCTTCATTGAAAAGAAAATAATTATGTGACAAAAGAAAATTCAAAACACTGCAAATATACTCAATGAATTCAGTGGAGTATTGGGATTCCTTTTTAAGAAAAAAAGCAACAGCTTGTATGCCTAGTGTCTGTGGAATAGATGTATACAATGAAACGATATCCATCGTTACCCATGAGAAACCAGGTTGCCAGTCAATTTTATTGAGGGTCATCAAGAGATGAGAGGTGTCCCGGAGGTATGACAGCTGTGATGTTGCCAGTGGCTGTAAGATAGTGTCAATCCACTCTGCCATAGGTTCCAGAAGCGAGCCAATACCGGCCACAATAGGCCTACCTGGGGGACACCTCTCATTCTTGTGAATTTTTGGAACATGATGAAATATTGGGCAAATCGGATGCTTAGGTACCAATATGTCAATGTCAGAATTTTTGAAAAGACCTAGACTAATACCTTCTTCGACTATTTTCATGAGTTTAGTTTGAAATAACTTAGTTGGATTGTGGTCCAATTTTCTATAAACTTTAGTGTCAGACAATTGTCTATAAGCCTCATCCATATAGAGCTGTTTATTCATTATGACAATGCTGCCCCCCTTATCCGAATTTCGAATAACGATATCTTTGTTTTTGGCCAGTTTATCAAGAGCCTGGCGTTCTTTAAAAGTAAGATTAGGGGGGGCAGCAGTGTCCCTAACTCTTTGTTCCAGTTCAAAAATATCTTTTTGAACGGATTTTTGGAAAGCATTTATCATAGGGCCTCTGAAGTGAACGGGATAAAAATCGGACCTATGTTTTTTAGGTGCAGGTGTAAGTGCAGGTGTAGACATTGATGTCATAGGGCCCTCACTAAGTAAACTCTCTAAGTCACTGATAGCACATGCATCTGCAAAAGCAAGATGAGGTGTAACCTCCAAATTATCCTTCACATATGAAGACCTGGGAGAATCTGACATATCAGTATTTTCACTCATGGTTGAGAAATATTTTTTTAACGATAACTTTCTCACAAATTTGTTAATATCTAAGAGAGTATTAAAACAAGAAAACTTTCTTGTTGGAGCAAAGCCTAAGCCTTTAGATAATACTCTAATTTCTTCTTTAGTAAGAACATAATCAGAGATATTAACAATACTTTTATCAGTGACCTTATCATCAATGTCCCTGTTGTCAGAAACTTCCAGGTTATCAGAAATTTCCAGGTTATCAGAAATTTCAAAACTTTCAGAGTTTTCAGGATATTCAATCAATGTCCCTTCTTTTTCTTGTTCTTTTTTCCTCCTCTTGTTTTTCCATCTTCTTCTTCTTCTCCCTCTTTTTGCAATGTTCTTCTGGTTTTTGGACGAATGTCCTGCAGCTGATCCTCCAGCGTTGGTTCTCCTAAAAAAGAAGCAGAAGAAGGGGAGGGAGAAGCAGATGGAGAAGAAGAGGGAGTGGAGAGAGGAGAAATAGAGGAAAGTGAGGATAGGGAAGAGGAGAAGGTGGACCCCCCTGGGGTTTTGGAAGTAGCTTCTGAGTCTGAGGAATCGCCATCATCAGTACTGAAGATTACTCTTTTTTCTTGTTTACGTTTATTCTTTAAAATCGACTTCGGCACATCACTTCCATTACTTTTGGCCTTGTTCTCATTAGCCATTTGTTGCTTTTGACTTTCATTTTGTTCAGATCTTTTATGATTTTTTCTGAAGCCAAATTTCCTTCTTTGTTGTCTGATCGTTGCCCAATCATACACTCTGCCCTCCTCATAGTCCTCTTTATCTCTGAGGAATTTATTGCTTTTTCTTGCTGCCTGCTCATCATCCAATTTTTTCATATTTTCATCCATATTCTGTTTATATTTAGAATAAACATCATCTTTCTTGTGACTCTTTAATTCCTCCTTAATCTGGAGAATGGTTGGTTTTAATTTTTCCCTCTTCTTGCCTTTAACTCGTATTAATATGTTAATGAGTTTAAGCGAGCATTCAGTTAGTGCTTTGTTCCAATCATCCTGATCCTCAGAATCCTCAAATTCAAAGGATGGGTATTTCTTAATGCGAAGTCCTCTTGGCACTCGCTCTGTATCCAAATATTTCTGAAAGGCTATTATATCCCACATATACCTTAGATCCACACTTTGATTATGTTGTAATTTTTTAAAAATCTTTTTGATGTCTGCTGTTTCATGTACATCTTGATTCTTTGCAAAGATTTTATCAAAGTATTTCATTTTAGTTTTCATATCAAATAAATCAGTTTCAGTGTCAGTTTGCTCATTTTGCAGAGCGTCAATAATGGTGGCATTGTCCGTTTCTGATGTTAAAGCACTGAGAGCCTCATCTGTATCTGAGCCTCCCGTATCTAACCCTGCCATGTCTGTGTTATAGAAAAAATATATAGGTATTTGGAAAATACGTGCTTAATGTTAGACTGGGAGAAGACTAGGTAAATTGGGAAATGCTTGTCAGTGGTAAAGAAGTGCAAAAACACAGGTGTACTGTCAATTTAGTCTGTGCACTAATACCTTGAAATGAGAATGTATAATGTCCGATGTTATCAAGATTGAACTTAGTTTGCAATTATACAGCGGTCAAATGACAATGAAAAAGCCGCTTATTGCCAAGTTATCATATACATTCAATAATATGACAGACGGATGAAGCGTACTTACTGGTAGATGATATATTATCTTCTCGTTGTATCGTTATTCCCAAGGGGCGATTGAAGGCCAAGCGTTCAGAAGTGTGATCCAAGACGCTGAGTAGAGTGAACGGCAAACGCAGCCTATCGATCCCCCACAAACCGGAAGTCTGTTCCCAGGGAGCAAGCCGCTATGCAATGCGGTTAGAAAAAAGTCCCAAAGTCAAAAGCAACTAAAAAGCAACTAAAGCACGGAGTGCCTGTAGGGGGCGCGAAACATGTAAGATTCTTTGCTCTAGTTTTTACTGCCATGTCTGTGTACTTTTTTAAGTTGTCCAATAAATTTTGATTTTATAGTATTTGGTCTTGAGAGCCTGCCACTTTTTTCTGTTTTGTGCTATTTTGGCCTCTTGATCCCGGCCCTCCCGGCTACGGCTCTCCGTGCTTTAGTTGCTTTTTAGTTGCTTTTGACTTTGGGACTTTTTTCTAACCGCATTGCATAGCGGCTTGCTCCCTGGGAACAGACTTCCGGTTTGTGGGGGATCGATAGGCTGCGTTTGCCGTTCACTCTACTCAGCGTCTTGGATCACACTTCTGAACGCTTGGCCTTCAATCGCCCCTTGGGAATAACGATACAACGAGAAGATAATATATCATCTACCAGTAAGTACGCTTCATCCGTCTGTCATATTATTGAATGTATATGATAACTTGGCAATAAGCGGCTTTTTCATTGTCATTTGACCGCTGTATAATTGCAAACTAAGTTCAATCTTGATAACATCGGACATTATACATTCTCATTTCAAGGTATTAGTGCACAGACTAAATTGACAGTACACCTGTGTTTTTGCACTTCTTTACCACTGACAAGCATTTCCCAATTTACCTAGTCTTCTCCCAGTCTAACATTAAGCACGTATTTTCCAAATACCTATATATTTTTTCTATAACACAGACATGGCAGGGTTAGATACGGGAGGCTCAGATACAGATGAGGCTCTCAGTGCTTTAACATCAGAAACGGACAATGCCACCATTATTGACGCTCTGCAAAATGAGCAAACTGACACTGAAACTGATTTATTTGATATGAAAACTAAAATGAAATACTTTGATAAAATCTTTGCAAAGAATCAAGATGTACAAGAAACAGCAGACATCAAAAAGATTTTTAAAAAATTACAACATAATCAAAGTGTGGATCTAAGGTATATGTGGGATATAATAGCCTTTCAGAAATATTTGGATACAGAGCGAGTGCCAAGAGGACTTCGCATTAAGAAATACCCATCCTTTGAATTTGAGGATTCTGAGGATCAGGATGATTGGAACAAAGCACTAACTGAATGCTCGCTTAAACTCATTAACATATTAATACGAGTTAAAGGCAAGAAGAGGGAAAAATTAAAACCAACCATTCTCCAGATTAAGGAGGAATTAAAGAGTCACAAGAAAGATGATGTTTATTCTAAATATAAACAGAATATGGATGAAAATATGAAAAAATTGGATGATGAGCAGGCAGCAAGAAAAAGCAATAAATTCCTCAGAGATAAAGAGGACTATGAGGAGGGCAGAGTGTATGATTGGGCAACGATCAGACAACAAAGAAGGAAATTTGGCTTCAGAAAAAATCATAAAAGATCTGAACAAAATGAAAGTCAAAAGCAACAAATGGCTAATGAGAACAAGGCCAAAAGTAATGGAAGTGATGTGCCGAAGTCGATTTTAAAGAATAAACGTAAACAAGAAAAAAGAGTAATCTTCAGTACTGATGATGGCGATTCCTCAGACTCAGAAGCTACTTCCAAAACCCCAGGGGGGTCCACCTTCTCCTCTTCCCTATCCTCACTTTCCTCTATTTCTCCTCTCTCCACTCCCTCTTCTTCTCCATCTGCTTCTCCCTCCCCTTCTTCTGCTTCTTTTTTAGGAGAACCAACGCTGGAGGATCAGCTGCAGGACATTCGTCCAAAAACCAGAAGAACATTGCAAAAAGAGGGAGAAGAAGAAGAAGATGGAAAAACAAGAGGAGGAAAAAAGAACAAGAAAAAGAAGGGACATTGATTGAATATCCTGAAAACTCTGAAAGTTTTGAAATTTCTGATAACCTGGAAATTTCTGATAACCTGGAAGTTTCTGACAACAGGGACATTGATGATAAGGTCACTGATAAAAGTATTGTTAATATCTCTGATTATGTTCTTACTAAAGAAGAAATTAGAGTATTATCTAAAGGCTTAGGCTTTGCTCCAACAAGAAAGTTTTCTTGTTTTAATACTCTCTTAGATATTAACAAATTTGTGAGAAAGTTATCGTTAAAAAAATATTTCTCAACCATGAGTGAAAATACTGATATGTCAGATTCTCCCAGGTCTTCATATGTGAAGGATAATTTGGAGGTTACACCTCATCTTGCTTTTGCAGATGCATGTGCTATCAGTGACTTAGAGAGTTTACTTAGTGAGGGCCCTATGACATCAATGTCTACACCTGCACTTACACCTGCACCTAAAAAACATAGGTCCGATTTTTATCCCGTTCACTTCAGAGGCCCTATGATAAATGCTTTCCAAAAATCCGTTCAAAAAGATATTTTTGAACTGGAACAAAGAGTTAGGGACACTGCTGCCCCCCCTAATCTTACTTTTAAAGAACGCCAGGCTCTTGATAAACTGGCCAAAAACAAAGATATCGTTATTCGAAATTCGGATAAGGGGGGCAGCATTGTCATAATGAATAAACAGCTCTATATGGATGAGGCTTATAGACAATTGTCTGACACTAAAGTTTATAGAAAATTGGACCACAATCCAACTAAGTTATTTCAAACTAAACTCATGAAAATAGTCGAAGAAGGTATTAGTCTAGGTCTTTTCAAAAATTCTGACATTGACATATTGGTACCTAAGCATCCGATTTGCCCAATATTTCATCATGTTCCAAAAATTCACAAGAATGAGAGGTGTCCCCCAGGTAGGCCTATTGTGGCCGGTATTGGCTCGCTTCTGGAACCTATGGCAGAGTGGATTGACACTATCTTACAGCCACTGGCAACATCACAGCTGTCATACCTCCGGGACACCTCTCATCTCTTGATGACCCTCAATAAAATTGACTGGCAACCTGGTTTCTCATGGGTAACGATGGATATCGTTTCATTGTATACATCTATTCCACAGACACTAGGCATACAAGCTGTTGCTTTTTTTCTTAAAAAGGAATCCCAATACTCCACTGAATTCATTGAGTATATTTGCAGTGTTTTGAATTTTCTTTTGTCACATAATTATTTTCTTTTCAATGAAGAATTTTTTCTTCAAATCTGTGGCACCGCCATGGGCGCTAAATTTGCGCCTTCATTTGCAAATATTTTTGTCGCATGGTGGGAGTTAACCTACATCTATACCTCAATGAATCCATGGCAGAACAGAACTGTGTTGCTAGTTCGTTATATAGATGACCTACTCTTGATAGTGGGACACCCTGTGAATGACAATGAATTTCAAGATTTCCTAACATTTTGTAATCATAATGATTTGGGACTCTCGTTCACAGGGTCTTTCAGTGAGAGGCAGGTCAACTATTTGGACTTGAATATCAGTATTGAGAACATGCAAATAATTACTAAAACCTACCGCAAACCAACGGCGGGCAATACAATTTTGCATGCCACCTCTCATCACCCACAACACCTTATCAAGTCTATCCCTAAGTCTCAATTTCTTCGTGTTAGAAGAAATACTCAGAGTGATAATGTCTATGATAAACAAGCTAGTGAGCTTAGGGACAGACTAGTTCAACGTGGATACAAAAATGATGTCCTTGAGAGGTGTCAAGCAGAAATTAGAAATGACAAAATATTACCCTCAAAAAACACGTCAAAAAACATGTCTGAAAACAACAGAGATTTTGCTGACTCGGTTGTTTTTTCCACCGAATACAGCCAACAATATGACGAAATTGTAGGGGTTTTGAAAAAACATCTTCACATATTAAGGGCAGACGAGAGTCTTAACTCTGTTATAGGCAAATGTAAATTTGTCCCTAAAAAATCGAGGACTCTGTCACAAATTTTATCCCCTAGTCAAATTACAGGTAACTCACAAAAACAAAGAGGAACTTGGCTAAACAAATTGGGCACCTTTAGATGTGGACACTCTATTTGTTATACATGTCCCAATGTTAAATTAGGCCAATCTTTTGTCAGTCAAACCACCGGTGATACTTATGAGATAAAGTTTTATGCTAATTGTGGCTCGCAGTTTGTGGTCTATCTTTTGACATGTGATCTTTGTAATTGTCAGTATGTGGGAAAAACGACGAGGATGCTCAGGACCAGGTATAGCGAACATGTTAGAGATGTCAAAAATTATAATAAGGATTCCGCAGTTGCCAATCATTTTAATAATTTTCATCTAACATATAAGGCTAGTCTATCAGTCCAGATTATAGATATGGCTGTGGTCCCCATTAGAGGAGGCAATAAGGCTAAAATTTTGGAAAAGAAGGAACTTTATTGGATCCTTAAACTTAAGACTCTCGCCCCACAGGGCATGAATAGGGAATGTGATATAGATTACTTTATTGATAACTAAACTGACGTTTAAATTACAATTCTACTCCTGTGCACCTTCTCTATCCATGCCCTGACCTATATGTATCCATATGTATCTATCTGTACCCACTTGTTCCTATATGATACAATCGATCTTTCTCCTTAGGGACCTATTTGCATTCTGCTGTTCCCAAAGCAAAGTGTTAAATCTTAAAATTTAAAATTATGGTTATATGAATAATTATAGTTTTTTCACGCAACTTTACATATATCTATAAGAAATTTTTATAAGAAATTTTTCTATGTACATTATATATATATATTCTTCATATACATGGAGAATTTTTTGACATGATGTCATCTTAGTTCCATTTTCTGTTAACATCTTTTTGATTTTACTATACAAAATGTATTATCTCATTTTTTCAGTGTAATTATCATGCATAATTTGTCTGTTATCTCCTGCACTGTCTGTTCTTTTCTATTATATTTGAAATCTAGCCTACTGAGATTCTACCATTGTATCTAACTGCTTCAGCATTCTGTTTTTAGCCTTTTTCTATTTGTGTTTGTGAGGCAAGGAAATAGTTAATCTATGTTACTCACTGCATAAATAGATGAGGTTTCTCACAGAGTACCTCATCTATGATTAAGTGCCTGTAGGGGGCGCGAAACATGTAAGATTCTTTGCTCTAGTTTTTACTGCCATGTCTGTGTACTTTTTTAAGTTGTCCAATAAATTTTGATTTTATAGTATTTGGTCTTGAGAGCCTGCCACTTTTTTCTGTTTTGTGAAATAAAGGGGCAGTCTGCAGAGGCTTAGATACAAGGTAACCACAGAGGTAAAAAGTACATTAATATAACTGTTGCTTATGTAAAACTGGGGAATGGGTAATAAAGGGATTATCTATAATTTTAAACTATAAAACGTTTGGTGTAGACCTTTAAACTTTAGAAATGGAAATTTTAGCTTGAAAGTATTTGATCATCAGGTGTCAAGTAGAATCCAGCACAGAGCAGATGTTTTTTATTACTTATTTGCCAATGACTCAACGCTGCCTGGGAAGGACAACAAGATCCAGTTAGATACAGAAAGAGACGTGATTAATTACATGTTTAATGGGAAAACTTGCTTTTTCATTTCAATTCTTCATGAACCTATTTAAAGGTTTAAACACTTTAAATATATATCCTTTAACCCTTTACCACCCTGTAGGGCTTGAACAATGCAGCATTGTTGGATGTGGACAATTCCCCATAAATCTTGTTCTCATATCCTACTTCACTATAAGATAAAAACTGACAAGACATCAGTTGTATATAGCGTTTGCATTACTCTGGGGAGATACTGCTGCAGAACAAATGTTTCTGTGTATAGAAAATCATTTCCTCCAAGCTTATCAGTGTGTGATGATATGGTCTTAAGTGGGCAGTCAGTTTTATCATTGGCATTGCCTTTCTAGGGGCAATACATCCTGAGAAAAGAGCTTACAGCGTTCAGTTGTAGCCTGGACTCAAAAGTGTGCTTTAAAGGGATGTTAAACAGTCCGTTTCATTGTTGTAATAAAAAAGCAATAAACTGTGTCTTATACTTAAAGGGATATTCCAGCCAAAATTAGAAACCACATGGGTGCATTTCTGTACTGAACAGAAATAATTTTGTATTATACACACATTAGCAAACATGCTTCTAATAAAAGCTACAGTTGTTTCAAAAGTGTATTTAAGTATGCGCCGTGCACCTTAAACACAGCACTAGCTCAAAGAGCCTAAAGGTGCTTATACTACCATCTGGTGATGACTCAGTTTGTTAATTGGTGACATGATATAAGCCCCAGTGATGATCTGAGCAGCTGCCGTATTTAAAATGCTGGTGCACTGAGAATATCTAGCTATACTTCACATGCACGTGCAGAGAAAAATGTTAACACTAAAACAGTGATAACGTTTACTAGAAGCATTTATGCCAGCACATGTATATTACAAATATGTTTCTGTACAAAGATGTAATTCATCTATGTGCAAATACATTTTGACTGGAATATCCCTTTAATAGAAATAATATCAATATGTATTAATCATTTATTTAAATGGATTTTACCTTTTTATTTCTTTTTTTACCCTACCTTTGTGCAGTGTCCTTTACTTCCGGTCACAGCCTTACAAGGAGGGGCCTCGAGAAACGTCTAGGCTGGTTACTATTAACCCCTTCACTACTGGGACTTTCAGAGAAGAACATGCCCAAAATACAGGAGCCTTGGTTTTCTTTATTTACCCACCAAAACTATATCTTTATATATATATATATATTATTTTAAAGGGACATTATACACTCATTTTTCAGTGAGAAACCCAAAGTTAAGATGATAGTATTTGACTGTAAAATGGTGGCTAGATAAATACCTTCGTTTGTCTACTATTTCTGTTTAAATGCTGTGACAGCATAAATGCTAAAAAAAATCTCTGGTACTTTGGGCAGATTTTTCTCTAAAATTCAAAGCCCTTAAGGGCTTAATAACTTGCACGAGATTTGATCTCCATATCCCCACAACACCAACATTAACCCCTTAATGACCAGTGACATACCCTGTACAGCACTGGTCTTTCTATGGGGGGTTGCTTTTTTTTATAGCACAGTCTCGCCGTCAGCAGCGAGACTGTGCTATTTCGCTATTTTAGGAAGCCAGCAGGAGGAAGGGTGTAATAGTGCAGTCTTGCCTTTTGCGCCAAAAGTTCCACTCTTTTATAAAAAGACAATCCCTTAACGACCAGCGATGTACAGGGTATGTCACAGTCATTAAGGGGTTAAAAATTATGGCTGTTTATCACCTACACCAGAATCGATGCACTAAAAAAAAAAAAAAGTCTCCACTCATATTCTCCAATCCTAACAAGCATCATGGCCCCTATCAGTAAGCGATTCATTTTATACTGGGTTAATTAACTACATGTGTGTGTGTGATTACTATTGGATAGAATGGTGTTTACTTATTATTATTAAAATATGTTTTTAATGTCATTTACTAATACTTATACATTGGTGTTGATATCCTATTGATTTTACAACTGTCAATATCTTGTAGATATGTTTGATTCGTGTTTTACATTCACATCGCATGTAATTGATGATGACAATATGTTCAGTATCTTTTTTTTTTTTTACTTGCCGTAATTCGTCATCAAAAAGGGTTGTCACCATTGTTAACATGTGAAGAACCATCTTGTTTTTGGAGTCTGACCATGTCTAGATCAGTGGCTGATATAGTTCACTTTTATTCAATATGTCTCATCAGGATGCTGAGCTTTTATCAAGTGCCTTTGCCTGTTAGTAGATAACTTATAGCAGGGTGGAATGTGAAGTCAATACCATCCAACATTCCTAACACAATATCTCCCCCTAGTGGCCAAAATCCATAGATACAGAGGCCTAGTTTTCATTGCTGTGGTAAACTAACCTGGAAGTAACATAAAAACAACTCCATAAAGTTTAATAGAGATCATTTTTGCTAACCCCAGTTTACAACAATGGGAACTAGCCCATAGAGTTCAACTCATAGTAATTTAATAATCTTGTGATTCTTTAATAGTATTAAAATATAATTATTCAATCCCTAAAAATTAACTGGCAAATGAAATGCAAGTCTTGAACTAGGGTTGCCACCCATCCCTTAAAATACAGAACACTTATAAGTTATGCATGATGCAGGTGTGCAGGGAGCAATATGAATAGTGCTGTCCAGAAACATTTTCCTCCTTGCACACCCTGCAGCATGTGTAACTCATAAGTGTCCAGGAAAACATGGCTGAGGTGGCAACCCTACTTGAACCCTTTAGGAATTCTTGTGTCCAGGTGATATATTTGCAGTTTTTGTGTAAAGCATATTTGTGTAGACACATTATTGGCACCATTTATGAAGCTGTGGAGCTCCTGCGGTACAGGCTTGCATGATTGAATCTGCAGCAGATAGTCAAGAAGCAGCGGTGTTAAAACTGAGCTGTTGATTTAAAATCACCCCGGACTAGACCGACCAGAGTGATTGACAGCCCCTGCTCTAGCCCAACTAGGGGGCTGTGTTGATAAATACTAGCTGCGACCACAGGCAGATTCCGTAATTGGGAACCTGACTGCTCAAACATTGATATATGAAGCCCAATGTCTCCAGTTTCATATGTCCTTATCACATGGTGTAATGAGATGCCATTCTCAAAGCTTGCCAACATATTCAACCTTTACAGACATATTCTTTCCATTAAAGGTACATAAAAGTGTAAAAAATCTAATATTAGAGCATTGCCAACTATTAGAGACATATGTATGTAGCCACCAATCAGCAGCTAGCTCCCAGTAAAGCAATGCTGCTGCTGAGCCTACCTAGGTATTTTTAAGAAAACTAAGTACATTTGATAACAGAAGTAGACTGAAAAAAAAAAACTCTTAAAATTGCTATCGGAACCATGAAAGTTTAATTTTGACATTCATATCCCTTTAACATACACTGTCTTTCCTAAGTAAGAATTTACACATGGGCATAGTCAGATCGCCATATATTGCCCCACAATTCAATACACATCTATGTAATGTGACTTACTCATACATCCAAGTGTGTCAGGATGCTGAGCAGTCATAGCAGTTATTCCCCATTGAAGTCTATGGGGGAATATGTTAACGCAGTCGAGATATTCCAAGTTCAGCTTATTTCTTAAAGAGAATTGTAAAATGTGAAATTAAAAACGAACTGATAGAGTTCTATTATTTAAATAACTGAAAATAAATAAGCACAGACATTGTGTATATGTCTATTTTAAAGGCTATTCCCCATTGAAGTCTATGGGGGAATATGTTAACGCAGTCGAGATATTCCAAGTTCAGCTTATTTCTTAAAGAGAATTGTAAAATGTGAAATTAAAAACGAACTGATAGAGTTCTATTATTTAAATAACTGAAAATAAATAAGCACAGACATTGTGTATATGTCTATTTTAAAGGCTAGATTTACCATATTTAAAAGGTGTGGATTGAAAAAAGAAAACCAATTATTCAGAAATGTAAGCAAATAATGTGGTCTCAGCTGATTAGGGAAAGATATGACGATATGAATGATCCGTAAATAGACTTTAATTTGAGGGGGGTATATATAAATACATTAAGCCTAAAAAACAGAGATTGTTATTTTATCTTAAAATGGGCTAACCATGGGAGTGAATGAAATGGTCTCTCAAATCCAAGAGTAATTATCTAAACATTTCCGCCCAACAGCGCTCACTGTTTTTTCTTGCAAATTAAAAGGTGGTGAGGCTGTGACAAAATATGCAAAATACTTAAAGTGAAAGTAAATCCTAGCGTTTACAAACGCTAGGATTTACTATAGAAACAAATAAAGGGCACTTTCATTCATGAAGTATAAGATACTTCATGTAGAAAGCTCCTTTATTGGATTCAATCGATCGCCGCTCTTAGCTCCTACAGCAGAGCATGGCTAAAAAAAATTTGGCTAAGAGGTGACGTTTTCAGTTCTCCACTCCTGGGATATAGAGATTGCTGACAGATGGCAAGAGTGAGTCTCTGCCCATCGAATTATTTTGGTAACCTCTATCATCGCTAGAGAACTCTTTGTTCCCCCCTGATGATTGATATATGCTACAGTCGTGATACTGTCCGACTGGAATCTTATGAATCTGGCTGAAGCCAGCTGAGGCCACGCCTGAAGTGCGTTGAATATCGCTCTCAGTTCTAGAATATTGATCGGGAGGAGAGCCTCCTCCTGAGTCCACGCACCCTGTGCTTTCAGGGAGTTCCAGACTGCACCCCAGCCCAATAGGCTGGCGTCCGTTGTCACTATGACCCATGCTGGCCTGCGGAAACACATTCCCTGGGACAGATGATCCTGTGACAACCACCAAAGAAGAGAAACTCTGGTCTCTTGATCCAGATTTATCTGAGGAGATAAATCTGCATAATCCCCATTACACTGTTTGAGCATGCATAGTTACACTGGCCCGAGATGCAAGCGAGCAAACGGAACTATGTCCATTGCCGCTACCATGAGTCCGATTACCTCCATACACTGAGCCACTGACGGCCGGGGAATGGAATGAAGAGCTCGGCAGGTGGTTAAAATCTTTGATTTCCTGACCTCCATCAGAAAAATTTTCATGTCCACCGAATTTATCAGAGTTCCCAGGAATGGAACTCTTGTGAGAGGGATAAGTGAACTTTTTTACGTTCACCTTCCACCCGTGAGATCTTAGAAAAGCCAACACGATGTCTGTGTGAGATTTGGCTAGGTGGTAAGTTGACGCCTGAATTAAGATATCGTCCAGATAAGGCGCCACTGCTATGCCCCCGCGGTCTGAGAACCGCCAAAAGGGACCCTAGCACTTTTGTGAAAATTCTGGGAGCTGTGGCCAACCCGAAGGGAAGATCCACAAACTGGTAATGCTTGTCCAGGAAGGAGAACCTGAGGAACTGGTGATGATCTTTGTAGATAGGGATGTGTAGATACGCATCCTTTAAGTCCACGGTGGTCATATATTGACCCTCCTGGATCATTGGTAAAATAGTCCGAATGGTCTCCATCTTGAAGGATGGGACTCTGAGGAATTTGTTTAGAATCTTGAGATCTAAAATTGGTCTGAAGGTTCCCTCTTTCTTGGGAACCACAAACAGATTGGAGTAAAACCCCTGCCCCTGTTCTGTTTTCAGAACTGAGCAGATCACTCCCATGGTATATAGGTCTTCTACACAGCGTAAGAACGCCTCTCTCTTTGTCTGGTTTACAGACAATTGAGAAAGATGGAATCTCCCTCTTGGAGGAGAATCGTTGAAATCTAGAAGATACCCCTGGGTTACGATTTCTAACGCCCAGGAGTCCTGAACATCTCTTGCCCAAGCCTGAGCAAAGAGAGAAAGTCTGCCCCCTACTAGATCCGGTCCCGGATCAGGGGCTACCCCTTCATGCTGTCTTGATGGCAGCAGCAGGCTTCTTGGCCTGTTTACCTTTGTTCCAAGTCCAAGGTTAGGTTTGTTCCAAGTCCAAGGTTAGGTTTCCAGACCGACTTGGATTGAGCAAAATTCCGCTCTTGTTTTGCAGCAGGGGAAGAGGTAAAGGGACCACCTTTGAAGTTCCGAAAGGAACAAAATTATTTTGTTTGGCCCTCATCTTATTTGTTTTATCCTGAGGAAGGGCATGGCCTTTTCCTCCAGTGATGTCTGAAATTATCTCTTTCAGTTCAGGCCCAAATAGGGTCTTACCTTTGAAAAGAATGGCTAAAAGCTTAGATTCTGATGACACATCAGCAGACCAGGACTTAAGCCATAACGCTCTACGCGCTAAAATTGCGAAACCTGAATTCTTTGCCTCTAATTTAGCCAGTTGAAAAGCGGCATCTGTAATGAAAGAATTAGCCAGCTTGAGAGCCCTAATTCTATCCAGAATATCATCCAATGGGGTCTCAACCTGAAGAGCCTTCTCCAGAGCCTCGAACCAAAAAGCAGCTGCGGTAGTTACAGAAACAATGCACGCCATAGGTTGTAGAAGAAAACCCTGATGAAAAAATATTTTCTTTAAGAGACCCTCTAATTTTTTATCCATAGAATCTTTGAAAGCACAACTGTCCTCAATAGGTATAGTTGTACGCTTAGCCAGGGTAGAAATAGCTCCCTCCACCTTAGGGACCGTCTGCCACGAGTCCCGCATGGTGTCCGATATGGGAAACATTTTCTTAAAAGTAGGAGGGGGAGAAAACGGAATACCTGGTCTATCCCACTCCTTAGTAACAATGTCCGAAATCCTCTTAGGGACCGGAAAAACATCAGTGTAGGCAGGAACCTCTAGATATCTGTCCAATTTACACAATTTCTCTGGAACTAAAATAGGGTCCCAATCATCCAGAGTCGCTAAAACCTCCCTGAGCAATAAGCGGAGGTGTTCTAGTTTAAATTTAAAAGCCGTCATATCTGAGTCTGTCTGAGGGAACATCTTTCCTGAATCAAAAATCTCTCCCTCAGACAGCAAATTCCTCACCCCCAACTCAGAACATTGTGAGGGTACATCGGATATGGCTAATAAAGCGTCAGAGGGCTCATCATTTACTCTCACACCAGACCTACTGCGCTTCCCCTGCAACCCAGGCAGCTTAGATAAAACCTCTGTGAGGGTAGTATTCATGACTGCGGCCATATCTTGCATGGTGAAAGAATTAGACGCACTAGAAGTACTTGGCGTCGCTTGTGCGGGCGTTAATGGTTGTGACACTTGGGGAGAATTAGATGGCATAGCCTGATTCTCTTCTGACTGAGAATCATCCTGCGACATACTTTTAGTAGCTAAAATATGTACTTTGCAATTTATTGCCCTTTCAGTGCATGAGGGACACATTTTAAGTGGGGGTTCCACAATGGCTTCTAAACACATTAAACATTGGCTTTCCTCAATGTCAGACATGTTGAACAGGCTAGTAATGACCACAAACAAGCTTGAAAACACTTTATTTAGTGAAAAAAAAAACAATCTTAAAAAACGGTACTGCGTCTTTAAGAGAAAAAAAGCATACACGTTCTGCAAAACTGCTTTAAAATACACCAATCCTTTCAATTTCTTGATATGATATACAAATAATGCAGCTGAGATTGCCCCACAAAGAAAGGAACAGTTAAACCCTTTACTGTGCAAAACCGGATCGTTAATAGGTCTAAATCCGGACAAAAACCATGTAAAAATATAGTTAAAGCTTCGATTTGGCCCAAACTTGACTTCCACAAGGGCCCACCGGAGTTGGAGCTTGCTGCTTGATCTGCAATAACAACTGCGCAACTGATGCACGAAAATAGGCCCCGCCCATCTCACTCTATGTTTTTACAGCCTAAGGGAACTGCACCAGAGCGGTTCCAAACTAGCCATGTGGGTTCTAAAACCCAAACCAGAAGCCAAGTGTACCCTCAATAAAGTCCCAAAAAAAAAACATTATTGAAATAAACTCTTTCAGTTCCCAAAAACGTTAACAGCACTCCCAGGTCACAAAAACGTTTGCCCACAAACATACTCCGTGTCAACCATTTTTTTATTCGCCCCTTATGCAAGGTTAGTAATACCCTTTATATCTTCTAGGATTACTGCTTACCCTCTCCCTCATAGGGATACTGTCAGCCAATTCTGAAATACAACAGTCTCTCCAGATAAAAAATTACTGAACATACCTCACTGCTTATAGCATGAAAGGGTTCCTCACACTGAAGTTTCTTGTACTCCTCAGCCATTCTGTGGGAACTGCTCTGGATCTTAGTGACAAATGCTAAGATCATCAGCCTCCAGGCAGAAGTCTTCATCCATCTGCTGCCTGAAAGTAAATAGTACACACCGGTACCATTTAAAATAAAAAAACTCTTGCTTGAAGAAATAAAAAACTAATATTTTATCACCTCTTTCACTTTACCCTTCCTAGTACTTAGAGTAGGCAAAGAGAATGACTGGGGGGGTGGAGCTAAGGGAGGAGCTATATAGACAGCTCTGCTGTGGTGCTCTTTGCCACTTCCTGTTGGCAGAAGGATAATATCCCACAAGTAATGGAATAATCTGTGGACTGGTCGTACCTTATAGAAGAAAAATGCGGATGGCTTGAAGTGTATTGACGCAAATTGTAAACAAATAGGCAGCATATCTTTGGAAAATATACCTGCACCAAAATGTATTTAAATTTTCACATAAATGTCACCTATATCTACATCCGCCCTGTTATGCGGAAACCTACATTTTTTATCACTTCAAAGAATCAATGAACAATAAATCTCAACACCAACAACAAAACAATATAAAGCTAGATATCATAATGATCACTTTACAGTTATCAACGCCTTATCTGCTGAGCAATTTTCCGCCCCTTGCACGGAACTGTTTTGGAGTTTTAGATGCCAGTCATATTTAAGCCCCTACTTTAGGTCATTTTTCAGTGACAAACTCACACAGATTGTTTTTTTGTTGTTTTTTTTCCCCAGAGGGCCAAGCAAATACAAAACTATATAATTATTTTATGTATATATCATGGTGTGATAAATCTACAACAAAAGCACACTGTTATAACAATTTTAATAAACAAACAATGTTGTAAGCAAAAGTGTACTTAAAGGGACAGTCTACACCAGAATTTTTATTGTTTAAAAAGATAGATAATCCCTTTGTTACCCATTTAGTTAGCATAGTTTTGCATAACCAACACAGTTATATAAATACACCTTTTACCTCTGTGATTACCTTGTATCTAAGCCTCTGAAAACTACCCTCTTATTTCAGTTCTTTTGACAGACTTGCATTTTAGCCAATCATAGATGGCTCATTGGAGCGCCACGTGCGTGAGCACAGTGTTATCTATATGACACACATGAACTAACACCCTCTAGTGGTGAAAAAACTGTCAAAATGCCCTGAGAGAAGAGGCGGCCTTCAAGGGCTTAGAAATTAGCATATGAACCTCCTAGGTTTAGCTTTCAACTAAGAATACCAAGAGAACAAAGCAAAATTGGTGACAAGAGTAAATTGGAAAATTGTTTAAAATTACATTCTCTATCTGAATCATGAAAGTTTATTTTGGACTAGACTGTCCCTTTAACTCTATTGTAAAAAGAAGAAGGGGTTAACCCTCTGGGCCAGATTACAAGTGGAGCGTTAAATATCACTTGCATGCAAGCGATAATAGCACTCCACTTTGTAATACCAGCGCACGATAATGTGTGCTGGCTTTACAAGTTAATCATAATGGGAAAGAGAGCTTGCAGCACAGCGATGGGCAGCATTTTTTAATATATATATGTACATGAATATATAGTCAAAGAAGTGAAAAGTTCACACAGCAGCTAAACGAAAAAGCAAAACACTCTAAATGTAACTCCTCTGGCCCCTGCTATTTCCACTAAGTCCCAAAAATGCTGGTAGAAAACCACTGATAGCCTTGCTCAGACCTTAGCCATCGTCACCGGTGTCTTATAAAGATTATGCGTTATCTGAATGGGTCCGTGCAGGACAACCCGTGCCCAACACAGCCTTAGCTGCGCCCACTCACCGCTACCTTTGTGTCTCCAGGGACTCGATTACACCGGGATTACTTGTCCGTCCGTTCCGTCAGTGGCAATCCACAAGACGCTTGGAGGCGCATCCGCCCAAGTGGTATCCAGCAGCCAATCAGCGCCCGTCTCGAACACAACCGGGCGATTACAAACCAGGGTAGAAAGTTCTTTAGCGGGGCACAGAGTTTAGAGTGTGCGAGCTTCCCTTCGCTCACGGAAGTCCTGGAAATGTATAAGCTTGAAATAATAAAAGTCTCCAGAGCGAAGTAAAATCTTGAAATCCTTTATTACAATCCACTTGTGGAAAAATGACATGGAAGCACCATAAGCACTTAAAAAGAAAACACACGTAAGCAACAGTGTGTTTTCTTTTTAAGTGCTTATGGTGCTTCCATGTCATTTTACCACAAGTGGATTGTAATAAAGGATTTCAAGATTTTACTTCGCTCTGGAGACTTATTATTTCAAGCTTATACATGAATATATACATATATATTTACATTGCGGTCTATGAGAACACACAGTTCCCATAGACCGCAACGTAAAGGCACTTTTCAGTGCCGTTTTTTTTCTAACACCTAACTCCCACCAACTTTAAAGCCCCAAAATACTGCCTAGTGCAGTTTTTTTTATTATTTAAAAAAAAAAAAAAGCAAAATATTTCTTTAATAAAAAAACTACAATGTCCTCAATTGTGAGGGCATTTGAGGCACATTTAGAAAATTACGTTAATTTCGTAGCGCTAATTGCTACCACAAACTCACGGTAGTAATAACCAGCCACTTGTAATGGCTGGTTAATTATCACACTCCTGCAAACGGGCAAAATTTATTTGTAATAACTGTTTAATCACTGGCTGCCTCCATTTAAAAGCACTCAGAGAACTCATTTTGCTACTCGCGTTACAAGGGTATGTTGAAACTTTAAAGGGACAGTAAACGTTAATCAAAATATGTTAAATCCAAACCTCATGTGTAACATATCACGTTCCAAACTTTTATTCAATAATTATCACAATGAAAAGCAATATATTTACATCTGAATTTAGAATTATGGAGCCTCTTCTGACTGCCTCCTCTTTGAAGCCGCTTCTTCCAGCCCCTACCATAACCATTATGCCCTTTGAATCGGTTGCGCCATATAGTTATTACAGAGGCGCACCACTGAACTCCTCAAACAGCCAGATCTCAATGATCAGAAATACACGTGTTGTCTAGTTTAGCTGTGGCTGAAAATTCAGCGGAGGATTTAAATCACGTGCACAGCTGGTCTGTCTAGGATCAGACAGCAGGAACGCACCCAAGAAGGAAAAAAAAGGGGTGCGACAGACCATACAACTAGGCTCTACACTGGAGAAGCTTAAAAGGGATACTAAACCCAATTTTTTTCTTTCATGATTCAGATAGAGCATGCTATTTTAAAACAACTTTCTAATTTACTCCTATTATCAAATATTCTTCGTTCTCTTGGTATTTTTATTTGAAAAAGCAGGACTGTAAGGTTAGGAGTTGGCCCAATTTTGATTCAGCACCTGGGTAGTGCTTGCTGATTGGTGGCTAAATGTAGCCACCAATAAAGCAAGCGCTATCCAGGGTGCTGAACCTAAAATGGTCCGGCACCTAAGCTTTACATTTCTGCTTTTCAAATAAGGACAGCAAAAGAACAAATAAAATTTGATAATAGGAGTAAATTAGAAAGTTGCTTAAAATTATATGGAAAATGCAGAGGCTAGGGGGGCTTGGCCTGACAAATTTATTGCCAGATTTGATTAGTTATTATATTTTTAAAAAAAGCATTTGTTTAATTTTCAAAATAAGATAAGATATATATTCACTATGCATTTTACATTAGTTTAAAAAGCTTATATCTCACAATTTAACTAAAAGTTTACTGGCATCTTAAATACTCTGACATCTTCAAAGTTTTTAATTATTATCATTTTAATAGTATGAATAAGGGTTATTTTTTAAAGCAATATCACCCTTCAGGAGTTGATGAGAACTGAGTGCTAGGGGTATATGAATCATTTTTTGTTTGTATTTTTACTTATTTGTTATCAGTATTTCGTACACAGCCCCATCCTTAGTTGGGTTAAGTTTACAAGATTAGAAATTACAATAAACAGGGTTACCCTAATGAGGCTTAATCAGGCTTTAAATGCAGAGTTGCAGCTCATTGGAAAGAGTTAGATGAAATCAGTCTACAAGATATGTAAAGCTGTAGCATAAAGTACAGCTGAACTTCGCATAGCAAACCATATGAAGATCACTCACCTGAACCGATCTAAAGCTGGTGATGAAAGGAAGCATGATATGGTACCCAGGTCCGGTGGGAACACTTAGCAAAGCACCCCCTCTAGGATACAAAAGGAGAGGGCTTTTAAGTACATATTTATTAACACTATAAAGAAAACACAGGGATAAAAGAAATAACACTAAGCATGTGCATAAAATAGTTATCCAGCGTTCATTTCTACATGTAAATTTGGCGGCAAACAGTGGCATTTGGTTATTTTCAGGGCTGGATGTAGAAGTGTAAAAGTGAATTTTTTACTAGGGATGCGAGTTTGGCAGTTTCGTTAGCTTCTGAATGGAAGTGAAACCCACTAAGATCTGGATTTGTGCAGATCTTAGTGTGTTGCCGTTTCATAAGAAGAAATTTGCCCCCGAAAAGAACCGAATACTGAGAGCGGCCGCCTTCTTCTGCATTCGGCAGTAAATTAAACTACCGAATGCAGGTCCCTATTTTTTTTATTTTTTTTTAATAACTTTATTAGTAGTATTAAGATCCATTACACATGTAACAAACCTGGTAGAAATAAAACAGATACTTTATTTTACGTTATTTTCAAAGCACCAAAGTCAATGTATAGATCAATAAATACAATCTTGATTAAATAAAAGTAGACCCATGCAGTTGCCATGTAGAGGTTAGGAAATGAAATACAAAAACGTCATTACCTACATGGCAAACCAAAAAATAGTTCCTTAACGTTGTTGCTGCACAAAGCAGAAATATTGTGTTCCATAGTAAGTTTAGTCCGGATAGGTATGAGCAGGTCAAGATGTTTGTCATGTAGTGACCTGGATCCTTTTTTCCCCCAATATTTATACAAAAGAGAAAACAAAAACATAAAACAAAACCTTATAAACAATATATAACAACTTACACAGAGTGCTTCCAGATCACCCTCCACAGACCGGCACCCATAAGAGGGGGTGGGGAGGTGGAGACCCAACCAACAACACACTCACACATAAATGAGGTATAGTCAAGTTCCGCTGTCGGAGAATCAAAAGTTGCCCTTGAGAATCTCATTTAAGATAAAAAGACTATTCCTAAATGGGTGAATGACCCTATCTCTAGCAGTCGCTGGTAGGTACAGTAGATAAGCCTCCCATTTATGAAGAAAGCATTTCATTTTTTTCTCCGGATCTCCTTTTGTATCAGCTTGTTCAACCAACATCTGAGCATGTATATTTCTAATTAATTGTTGAAAGGCGGGGGGGTGTTTTCGGTTACTTGCCCAACCTGCCAAAATTAATTGTTTTGCCAACACAATAACTGTAGATATAAAGATGTCAAAATTAAATTTCCTATCTTTTGGTATTAAGAATATTACAGGTTGGGCAGAAAGGCACACCTGTGATTTAGTTATTTTAGTCAGCCAATAAGAAATTTTGTGACAAACACTTTTCAATTTGGGGCAATCCCACAAGTGTATCCAGTCCGGTGAGGCAGGTCCCTATTTTTTACACAAATACATCTAAAGCAAAAATTGCCAAATGCTGCTGCTTGCAGTCATATTTGGAATACGTTTCTATTACGAATGTTGAATAATTAATTTTTGCACAAAACGAATCAACACAAAAGGCTGAAGGGAAGATGGTAAGTATTTGTTACTAGAGATAATAATAAATGCTTGGTATAGAAATACAGTTATACTGAGCATTAAAACAACAAATAATTCTAATGAATGTCATAAGGGATATTAGACTGCTGGGCACTACATTAGGATGGTTACTACTCACGATGCTTTTACAAGATATTGGAATGTAACCACTTATTGGTGCTGGTTGACACCTGTACAGATCAGTGATGTTGCCAGTTATTTGACAGCTTTATTGCTCACTAAGGGTGCAGAATACAGAGAGGGAGTTTAACATTTTTGCAGTGGCTGAATTTTTTTCTATATTATTAATTTGTTTATATAGGTTATGTAACTTTTAAACTGTGTAAAAACCTAAAAAAAATACTGTATTCTGTATAGTGTGTGCTAACCTGAAATGCACGATACAGCTGTGAGAAAGCGAGCAACGTCACTGATCTGTTACAGGGTGCTCCAAGATAGCAGCACTTAAAATAAAAATGTGGAGTTTCACCATCCGGACCCAGTAAAGGGTTAAAGGGACAGTAAAGTCAAAATTAAACATTAGATAGAACATGTGATTTTAAACAACTTTCCAATTTACTTCTATAATCAAATTTTAATAAGTTCTCTTGGTATCCTTGGTTAAAGAGTAATACTAGGTGAACTTAGGAGCGTAAACGTCTTAAAGGGACAGTAAAGTCGAAATAAAACTCATTATTCAGAAAGAGCATGCAATTTTAAACAACTTTAAAAAATGTACTTCTGTTATCAAATGTGCTTCGTTCTCTTGGTATCTTTTAATGAAGAATAAAACTAGGTAAGCTCATAAGAGCTCAGGAGTGTGCACGTGTCTTTAGTACTCTATGGCAGCACTGTTTTGCATCATTATTTGTAGCTTTGTTATACAATGTTGCAAAACACTGTTGCCATAGAGTACTAAATCCACTTGCACTCTCCTGAACTCTTATAAGCCTACCTAGTTTTATTCTGCAATAAACGATACCAAAAGAACAAAACAATTTTGATAACAGAATTAAACTGGAAACTTGTTTAAAGTCGCATGCTCTACCTGAATCATGAAAGTTTAATTTTGACTTGAGTGTCTCATAATAATGATCATAATAATAGTAATAATAATAGTAGTCATTCTGTTTTATATCCCTTTAAAAAAAAGTCACTTAATATGACATCTCTGCATAGGAGAAAAAAAAACCATTATATTCCCGGTCCCTTTTATTTAAATGACAGTACACATTACATTCTGTTAGCAAACAAAATTAAAAATGATGAAGAGGTGATACTATTAAAGGGACATGTTTAGATGTGCATAGTAAAACAACTTTGCAATGAACCTTCTCAAGGCTAACCCTGCTACAAACATTTCCCTAATTGGCTTTAGCAGATAACAGCAGAACAATTAAGGTTATATTAGCAATGTGATCATAGCTAGTCTTGTTGTCTGCAGACTCAAGCTCTAATTGGTTCTTCCAAATATGGAAAATGATAGGTGGAGTTTGACAGTTGGAAAATCAACTCTCATCTTAAATCATTAGAAAAAACATAATTTATGCTTACCTGATAAATTTATTTCTCTTGTAGTGTATCCAGTCCACGGATCATCCATTACTTGTGGGATATTCTCCTTCCCAACAGGAAGTTGCAAGAGGATCACCCACAGCAGGGCTGCTATATAGCTCCTCCCCTCACTGCCATATCCAGTCATTCGACCGAAACAAGACGAGAAAGGAGAAACCATAGGGTGCAGTGGTGACTGTAGTTTAATTAAAATTTAGACATGCCTTAAAAGGACAGGGCGGGCCGTGGACTGGATACACTACAAGAGAAATAAATTTATCAGGTAAGCATAAATTATGTTTTCTCTTGTTAAGTGTATCCAGTCCACGGATCATCCATTACTTGTGGGATACCAATACCAAAGCTAAAGTACACGGATGATGGGAGGGACAAGGCAGGAACTTAAAACGGAAGGAACCACTGCCTGTAGAACCTTTATCCCAAAAACAGCCTCCGAAGAAGCAAAAGTGTCAAATTTGTAAAATTTTGAAAAGGTGTGAAGCGAAGACCAAGTCGCAGCCTTGCAAATCTGTTCAACAGAGGCCTCATTTTTAAAGGCCCAGGTGGAAGCCACAGCTCTAGTAGAATGAGCTGTAATCCTTTCAGGGGGCTGCTGTCCAGCAGTCTCATAGGTAAAGCGTATTATGCTCCGAAGCCAAAAGGAGATAGAGGTTGCCGAAGCTTTTTGACCTCTCCTCTGTCCAGAGTAAACGACAAACAGGGCAGATGTTTGACGAAAATCTTTAGTAGCCTGTAAGTAAAACTTCAAGGCACGGACTACGTCCAGATTATGCAAAAGACGTTCCTTCTTTGAAGAAGGATTAGGACACAATGATGGAACAACAATCTCTTGATTGATATTCCTGTTAGAAACCACCTTAGGTAAAAACCCAGGTTTGGTACGCAGAACTACCTTGTCTGAATGAAAAATCAGATAAGGAGAATCACAATGTAAGGCAGATAACTCAGAGACTCTTTGAGCCGAGGAAATAGCCATCAAAAACAGAACTTTCCAAGATAAAAGTTTAATATCAATGGAATGAAGGGGTTCAAACGGAACTCCCTGAAGAACTTTAAGAACCAAGTTTAAGCTCCACGGGGGAGCAACAGTTTTAAACACAGGCTTAATCCTAACCAAAGCCTGACAAAATGCTTGGACGTCTGGAACTTCTGCCAGACGCTTGCGCAAAAGAATAGACAGAGCAGAGATCTGTCCTTTTAAAGAACTAGCTGATAAGCCTTTGTCCAAACCCTCTTGGAGAAAGGACAATATCCTAGGAATCCTAACCTTACTCCATGAGTAACTCTTGGATTCACACCAATAAAGATATTTACGCCATATCTTATGGTAGATTTTCCTGGTGACAGGCTTCCGAGTCTGTATTAAGGTATCAATGACTGACTCGGAGAAGCCACGCATTGATAGAATCAAGCGTTCAATCTCCATGCAGTCAGTCTCAGAGAAATTAGATTTGGATGATTGAAAGGACCTTGTATTAGAAGGTCCTGCCTCAGAGGCAGAGTCCATGGTGGAAGAGATGACATGTCCACTAGGTCTGCATACCAGGTCCTGCGTGGCCACGCAGGCGCTATCAGAATAACCGATGCTCTCTCCTGTTTGATTCTGGCAATCAGTCGAGGGAGCAGAGGAAACGGTAGAAACACATAGGCCAGGTTGAAGAACCAAGGAGCTGCTAGAGCATCTATCAGCGTTGCTCCCGGGTCCCTGGACCTGGATCCGTAACAAGGAAGCTTGGCGTTCTGGCGAGACGCCATGAGATCCAGTTCTGGTTTGCCCCAACGATGGACCAGTTGAGCAAACACCTCCGGATGGAGTTCCCACTCCCCCGGATGAAAAGTCTGACGACTTAGAAAATCCGCCTCCCAGTTCTCTACGCCTGGGATGTGGATCGCTGACAGGTGGCAAGAGTGAGACTCTGCCCAGCGAATTATCTTTGAGACTTCTAACATCGCTAGGGAACTCCTGGTTCCCCCTTGATGGTTGATGTAAGCCACAGTCGTGATGTTGTCCGACTGAAATCTGATGAACCTCAGTGTTGCTAACTGAGGCCAAGCTAGAAGAGCATTGAATATTGCTCTTAACTCCAGAATATTTATTGGGAGGAGTTTCTGCTCCTGAGTCCACGATCCCTGAGCCTTCAGGGAGTTCCAGACTGCGCCCCAACCTAGAAAGCTGGCATCTGTTGTTACAATCATCCAATCTGGCCTGCGAAAGATACCCTGGGACAGATGGAACCGAGAAAGCCACCAGAGAAGAGAATCTCTGGTCTCTTGATCCAGATTTAGTAGAGGGGACAAATCCGAGTAATCCCCATTCCACTGACTTAGCATGCATAATTGCAGCGGTCTGAGATGCAGGCACGCAAATGGCACTATGTCCATTGCCGCTACCATTAAGCCGATTACTTCCATGCACTGAGCCACTGACGGGCATTGAATGGAATGAAGGACACGGCAAGCATTTAGAAGTTTTGATAACCTGGACTCCGTCAGGTAAACTTTCATCTCTACAGAATCTATAAGAGTCCCTAGGAAGGAGACTCTTGTGAGTGGTGATAGAGAACTCTTTTCCACGTTCACTTTCCACCCATGCGACCTCAGAAATGCCAGAACTATCTCTGTATGAGACTTGGCAATTTGAAAGCTTGACGCCTGTATCAGGATGTCGTCTAGATACGGAGCCACCGCTATGCCTCGCGGTCTTAGAACCGCCAGAAGTGAGCCCAGAACCTTTGTAAAAATTCTCGGGGCAGTGGCCAACCCGAAGGGAAGAGCTACAAATTGGTAATGCCTGTCTAGAAAGGCAAACCTTAGGAACCGATGATGATCTTTGTGAATCGGTATGTGAAGGTAGGCATCCTTTAAGTCCACTGTGGTCATGTACTGACCCTCTTGGATCATGGGTAGGATGGTCCGAATAGTTTCCATTTTGAATGATGGAACTCTGAGGAATTTGTTTAAGATCTTTAGATCCAAGATTGGTCTGAAGGTTCCCTCTTTCTTGGGAACCACAAACAGATTTGAATAAAATCCCTGTCCTTGTTCCGTCCGCGGAACTGGATGGATCACTCCTATTACTAGGAGGTCTTGCACACAGCTTAGGAATGCCTCTTTCTTTATCTGGTTTGCTGATAACCTTGAAAGATGAAATCTCCCTTGTGGAGGAGAAGCTTTGAAGTCCAGAAGATATCCCTGAGATATGATCTCCAACGCCCAGGGATCCTGAACATCTCTTGCCCACGCCTGGGCGAAGAGAGAAAGTCTGCCCCCCACTAGATCCATTTCCGGATAGGGGGCCGTTCCTTCATGCTGTCTTGGGGGCAGCAGCAGGCTTTCTGGCCTGCTTGCCCTTGTTCCAGGACTGGTTAGGTTTCCAGGCCTGTCTGGAATGAGCAACAGTTCCCTCTTGTTTTGAAGCGGAGGAAGTTGATGCTGCTCCTGCCTTGAAATTTCGAAAGGCACGAAAATTAGACTGTTTGGCCTTTGATTTGGCCCTGTCCTGAGGAAGGGTATGACCCTTGCCTCCAGTAATGTCAGCAATAATTTCCTTCAAGCCAGGCCCGAATAAGGTCTGCCCCTTGAAAGGAATGTTGAGTAATTTAGACTTTGAAGTCACGTCAGCTGACCAGGATTTAAGCCATAGCGCCCTACGCGCCTGGATGGCGAATCCGGAATTGTTAGCCGTTAGTTTAGTCAAATGAACAATGGCATCAGAAACAAATGAGTTAGCTAGCTTAAGCGTTCTAAGCTTGTCAATAATTTCATTCAATGGAGATGTCTGGATGGCCTCTTCCAGGGCCTCAAACCAGAATGCCGCCGCCGCAGCAGTGACAGGCGCAATGCATGCAAGGGGCTGTAAAATAAAACCTTGTTGAATAAACATTTTCTTAAGGAAACCCTCCAATTTTTTATCCATTGGATCTGAAAAAGCACAACTGTCCTCAACCGGGATAGTGGTACGCTTTGCTAAAGTAGAAACTGCTCCCTCCACCTTAGGGACCGTCTGCCATAAGTCCCGTGTAGTGGCGTTTATTGGAAACATTTTTCTAAATATAGGAGGTGGGGAAAAGGGCACACCGGGTCTATCCCACTCCTTGCTAATAATTTCTGTAAGCCTTTTAGGTATAGGAAAAACGTCAGTACACACCGGCACCGCATAGTATCTATCCAGCCTACACAATTTCTCTGGAATTGCAACTGTGTTACAGTCATTCAGAGCAGCTAATACCTCCCCAAGCAATACACGGAGGTTCTCAAGCTTAAATTTAAAATTAGAAATCTCTGAATCAGGTTTCCCCGAGTCAGAGATGTCACCCACAGACTGAAGCTCTCCGCCCTCATGTTCTGCATACTGTGACGCAGTATCAGACATGGCACTAACAGCATTTGCGCGCTCTGTATCTCTCCTAACCCCAGAGCTATCGCGCTTGCCTCTTAATTCAGGCAATCTAGATAATACCTCTGACAGGGTATTATTCATGATTGCAGCCATGTCCTGCAAGGTAATCGCTATGGGCGTCCCTGATGTAATTGGCGCCATATTAGCGTGCGTCCCCTGAGCGGGAGGCGAAGGGTCTGACACGTGGGGAGAGATAGTCGGCATAACTTCCCCCTCGACAGAACCCTCTGGTGATAATTCTTTTATAGATAAAGACTGATCTTTACTGTTTAAGCTGAAATCAATACATTTAGTACACATTCTCCTATGGGGCTCCACCATGGCTTTCAAACATAATGAACAAGTAGGTTCCTCTGTGTCAGACATGTTTAAACAGACAAGCAATGAGACTAGCAAGCTTGGAAAACACTTTAAAACAAGTTTACAAGCAATATAAAAAACGTTACTGCGCCTTTAAGAAACACAAATTTTCCCAAATTTTGAAATAACAGTGAAAAAATGCAGTTACACTAACGAAATTTTTACAGTGTATGTAATAAGTTAGCAGAGCATTGCACCCACTTGCAAATGGATGATTAACCCCTTAATACCAAAAACGGAACAACAAATGACAAAAACGTTTTTTAAACAGTCACAACAACTGCCACAGCTATACTGTGGCTTTTTACCTCCCTCAATACGACTTTTGAAGCCTTTTGAGCCCTTCAGAGAAGTCCTGGATCATGCAGGAAGAAGCTGGATGTCTGTGTCTGTAGTTTTTGCTGTGCAAAAAAACGCTAAAATAGGCCCCTCCCACTCATATTACAACAGTGGGAAGCCTCAGGGAACTGTTTCTAGGCAAAATTCAAGCCAGCCATGTGGAAAAAACTAGGCCCCAATAAGTTTTATCACCAAACATATGTAAAAAACGATTAAACATGCCAGCAAACGTTTTAAAAACAGAATTTATGTTTACCTGATAAATTACTTTCTCCAACGGTGTGTCCGGTCCACGGCGTCATCCTTACTTATGGGATATTCTCCTCCCCAACAGGAAATGGCAAAGAGCCCAGCAAAGCTGGTCACATGATCCCTCCTAGGCTCCGCCTACCCCAGTCATTCGACCGACGTTAAGGAGGAATATTTGCATAGGAGAAACCATATGGTACCGTGGTGACTGTAGTTAAAGAAAATAAATTATCAGACCTGATTAAAAAAACCAGGGCGGGCCGTGGACCGGACACACCGTTGGAGAAAGTAATTTATCAGGTAAACATAAATTCTGTTTTCTCCAACATAGGTGTGTCCGGTCCACGGCGTCATCCTTACTTGTGGGAACCAATACCAAA
Organism: Bombina bombina; assembly: GCF_027579735.1. NCBI lineage: Eukaryota > Metazoa > Chordata > Amphibia > Anura > Bombinatoridae > Bombina > Bombina bombina. The sequence goes on along the minus strand of NC_069507.1, from coordinate 61,821,382 downwards.
GCTTTAGGACACGGATGAAGGGAGGGAGCAAATCAGGTCACCTAAATGGAAGGCACCACGGCTTGCAAAACCTTTCTCCCAAAAATAGCCTCAGAAGAAGCAAAAGTATCAAACTTGTAAAATTTGGTAAAAGTGTGCAGTGAAGACCAAGTCGCTGCCCTACATATCTGATCAACAGAAGCCTCGTTCTTGAAGGCCCATGTGGAAGCCACAGCCCTAGTGGAATGAGCTGTGATTCTTTCGGGAGGCTGCCGTCCGGCAGTCTCGTAAGCCAATCTGATGATGCTTTTAATCCAAAAAGAGAGAGAGGTAGAAGTTGCTTTTTGACCTCTCCTTTTACCAGAATAAACAACAAACAAGGAAGATGTTTGTCTAAAATCCTTTGTAGCATCTAAATAGAATTTTAGAGCGCGAACAACATCCAAATTGTGCAACAAACGTTCCTTCTTTGAAACTGGTTTCGGACACAGAGAAGGTACGATAATCTCCTGGTTAATGTTTTTGTTAGAAACAACTTTTGGAAGAAAACCAGGTTTAGTACGTAAAACCACCTTATCTGCATGGAACACCAGATAAGGAGGAGAACACTGCAGAGCAGATAATTCTGAAACTCTTCTAGCAGAAGAGATTGCAACTAAAAACAAAACTTTCCAAGATAATAACTTAATATCAACGGAATGTAAGGGTTCAAACGGGACCCCCTGAAGAACTGAAAGAACTAAATTGAGACTCCAAGGAGGAGTCAAAGGTTTGTAAACAGGCTTAATTCTAACCAGAGCCTGAACAAAGGCTTGAACATCTGGCACAGCTGCCAGCTTTTTGTGAAGTAACACAGACAAGGCAGAAATCTGTCCCTTCAGGGAACTTGCAGATAATCCTTTTTCCAATCCTTCTTGAAGGAAGGATAGAATCTTAGGAATCTTAACCTTGTCCCAAGGGAATCCTTTAGATTCACACCAACAGATATATTTTTTCCAAATTTTGTGGTAAATCTTTCTAGTTACAGGCTTTCTGGCCTGAACAAGAGTATCGATAACAGAATCTGAGAACCCTCGCTTCGATAAGATCAAGCGTTCAATCTCCAAGCAGTCAGCTGGAGTGAAACCAGGTTCGGATGTTCGAACGGACCCTGAACAAGAAGGTCTCGTCTCAAAGGTAGCTTCCAAGGTGGAGCCGATGACATATTCACCAGATCTGCATACCAAGTCCTGCGTGGCCACGCAGGAGCTATCAAGATCACCGACGCCCTCTCCTGATTGATCCTGGCTACCAGCCTGGGGATGAGAGGGAACGGCGGGAACACATAAGCTAGTTTGAAGGTCCAAGGTGCTACTAGTGCATCCACTAGAGCCGCCTTGGGATCCCTGGATCTGGACCCGTAGCAAGGAACTTTGAAGTTCTGACGAGAGGCCATCAGATCCATGTCTGGAATGCCCCACAGCTGAGTGACTTGGGCAAAGATTTCCGGATGGAGTTCCCACTCCCCCGGATGCAATGTCTGACGACTCAGAAAATCCGCTTCCCAATTTTCCACTCCTGGGATGTGGATAGCGGACAGGTGGCAGGAGTGAGACTCCGCCCATAGAATGATTTTGGTCACTTCTTCCATCGCTAGGGAACTCCTTGTTCCCCCCTGATGGTTGATGTACGCAACAGTTGTCATGTTGTCTGATTGAAACCGTATGAACTTGGCCCTCGCTAGCTGAGGCCAAGCCTTGAGAGCATTGAATATCGCTCTCAGTTCCAGAATATTTATCGGTAGAAGAGATTCTTCCCGAGACCAAAGACCCTGAGCTTTCAGGGATCCCCAGACCGCGCCCCAGCCCATCAGACTGGCGTCGGTCGTGACAATGACCCACTCTGGTCTGCGGAATGTCATCCCTCGTGACAGGTTGTCCAGGGACAGCCACCAACGGAGTGAGTCTCTGGTCCTCTGATTTACTTGTATCTTCGGAGACAAGTCTGTATAATCCCCATTCCACTGACTGAGCATGCACAGTTGTAATGGTCTTAGATGAATGCGCGCAAAAGGAACTATGTCCATAGCCGCTACCATCAACCCGATCACTTCCATGCACTGAGCTATGGAAGGAAGAGGAACGGAATGAAGTATCCGACAAGAGTCTAGAAGCTTTGTTTTTCTGGCCTCTGTCAGAAATATCCTCATTTCTAAGGAGTCTATTATTGTTCCCAAGAAGGGAACCCTTGTTGACGGAGATAGAGAACTCTTTTCCACGTTCACTTTCCATCCGTGAGATCTGAGAAAGGCCAGGACGATGTCCGTGTGAGCCTTTGCTTGAGGAAGGGACGACGCTTGAATCAGAATGTCGTCCAAGTAAGGTACTACAGCAATGCCCCTTGGTCTTAGCACAGCTAGAAGGGACCCTAGTACCTTTGTGAAAATCCTTGGAGCAGTGGCTAATCCGAAAGGAAGCGCCACGAACTGGTAATGCTTGTCCAGGAATGCGAACCTTAGGAACCGATGATGTTCCTTGTGGATAGGAATATGTAGATACGCATCCTTTAAATCCACCGTGGTCATGAATTGACCTTCCTGGATGGAAGGAAGAATAGTTCGAATGGTTTCCATCTTGAACGATGGAACCTTGAGAAACTTGTTTAAGATCTTGAGATCTAAGATTGGTCTGAACGTTCCCTCTTTTTTGGGAACTATGAACAGATTGGAGTAGAACCCCATCCCTTGTTCTCTTAATGGAACAGGATGAATCACTCCCATTTTTAACAGGTCTTCTACACAATGTAAGAATGCCTGTCTTTTTATGTGGTCTGAAGACAACTGAGACCTGTGGAACCTCCCCCTTGGGGGAAGTCCCTTGAATTCCAGAAGATAACCTTGGGAGACTATTTCTAGCGCCCAAGGATCCAGAACATCTCTTGCCCAAGCCTGAGCGAAGAGAGAGAGTCTGCCCCCCACCAGATCCGGTCCCGGATCGGGGGCCAACATTTCATGCAGTCTTGGTAGCAGTGGCAGGTTTCTTGGCCTGCTTTCCCTTGTTCCAGCCTTGCATTGGTCTCCAAGCTGGCTTGGCTTGAGAAGTATTACCCTCTTGCTTAGAGGACGTAGCACCTCGGGCTGGTCCGTTTCTACGAAAGGGACGAAAATTAGGTTTATTTTTTGCCTTGAAAGGCCGATCCTGAGGAAGGGCGTGGCCCTTACCCCCAGTGATATCAGAGATAATCTCTTTCAAGTCAGGGCCAAACAGCGTTTTCCCCTTGAAAGGAATGTTAAGTAGCTTGTTCTTGGAAGACGCATCAGCCGACCAAGATTTCAACCAAAGCGCTCTGCGCGCCACAATAGCAAACCCAGAATTCTTAGCCGCTAACCTAGCCAATTGCAAAGTGGCGTCTAGGGTGAAAGAATTAGCCAATTTGAGAGCATTGATTCTGTCCATAATCTCCTCATAAGGAGGAGAATCACTATCGACCGCCTTTATCAGCTCATCGAACCAGAAACATGCGGCTGTAGCGACAGGGACAATGCATGCAATTGGTTGTAGAAGGTAACCCTGCTGAACAAACATCTTTTTAAGCAAACCTTCTAATTTTTTATCCATAGGATCTTTGAAAGCACAACTATCCTCTATGGGTATAGTGGTGCGTTTGTTTAAAGTGGAAACCGCTCCCTCGACCTTGGGGACTGTCTGCCATAAGTCCTTTCTGGGGTCGACCAAAGGAAACAATTTTTTAAATATGGGGGGAGGGACGAAAGGAATACCGGGCCTTTCCCATTCTTTATTAACAATGTCCGCCACCCGCTTGGGTATAGGAAAAGCTTCTGGGAGCCCCGGCACCTCTAGGAACTTGTCCATTTTACATAGCTTCTCTGGGATGACCAACTTGTCACAATCATCCAGAGTGGATAATACCTCCTTAAGCAGAATGCGGAGATGTTCCAACTTAAATTTAAATGCAATCACATCAGGTTCAGCCTGTTGAGAAATGTTCCCTGAATCAGTAATTTCTCCCTCAGACAAAACCTCCCTGGCCCCATCAGACTGGGTTAGGGGCCCTTCAGAGATATTAGTATCAGCGTTGCCATGCTCTTCAGTATCTAAAACAGAGCAGCCGCGCTTACGCTGACAAGTGTTCATTTGGGCTAAAATGTTTTTGACAGAATTATCCATTACAGCCGTTAATTGTTGCATAGTAAGGAGTATTGGCGCGCTAGATGTACTAGGGGCCTCCTGAGTGGGCAAGACTCGTGTAGACGAAGGAGGGAATGATGCAGTACCATGCTTACTCCCCTCACTTGAGGAATCATCTTGGGCATCATTGTCATTATCACATAAATCACATTTATTTAAATGAATAGGAATTCTGGCTTCCCCACATTCAGAACACAGTCTATCTGGTAGTTCAGACATGTTAAACAGGCATAAACTTGATAACAAAGTACAAAAACGTTTTAAAATAAAACCGTTACTGTCACTTTAAATTTTAAACTGAACACACTTTATTACTGCAATTGCGAAAAAACATGAAGGAATTGTACAAAATTCACCAAATTTTCACCACAGTGTCTTAAAGCCTTAAAAGTATTGCACACCAAATTTGGAAGCTTTAACCCTTAAAATAACGGAACCGGAGCCGTTTTAAACTTTAACCCCTTTACAGTCCCTGGTATCTGCTTTGCTGAGACCCAACCAAGCCCAAAGGGGAATACGATACCAAATGACGCCTTCAGAAAGTCTTTTCTAAGTATCAGAGCTCCTCACACATGCGACTGCATGCCATGCCTCTCAAAAACAAGTGCGCCACACCGGCGCGAAAATGAGGCTCTGCTTATGCTTTGGGAAAGTCCCTAAGGAATAAGGTGTCTAATACAGTGCCTGCCGATATTCTTATATCAAAATACCCAGATAAAATGATTCCTCAAGGCTAAATATGTGTTAATAATGAATCGATTTAGCCCAGAAAAGTCTACAGTCTTAATAAGCCCTTGTGAAGCCCTTATTTATGATCGAAATAAACATGGCTTACCGGATCCCATAGGGAAAATGACAGCTTCCAGCATTACATCGTCTTGTTAGAATGTGTCATACCTCAAGCAGCAAGAGACTGCATACTGTTCCCCCAACTGAAGTTAGTAGCTCTCAACAGTCCTGTGTGGAACAGCCATGGATTTTAGTTACGGTTGCTAAAATCATTTTCCTCATACAAACAGAAATCTTCATCTCTTTTCTGTTTCTGAGTAAATAGTACATACCAGCACTATTTCAAAATAACAAACTCTTGATTGAATAATAAAAACTACAGTTAAACACTAAAAAACTCTAAGCCATCTCCGTGGAGATGTTGCCTGTACAACGGCAAAGAGAATGACTGGGGTAGGCGGAGCCTAGGAGGGATCATGTGACCAGCTTTGCTGGGCTCTTTGCCATTTCCTGTTGGGGAGGAGAATATCCCACAAGTAAGGATGACGCCGTGGACCGGACACACCTATGTTGGAGAAATACACTTTTATAAGAGTATGTATCTCTAATAATAAGCCTGATACCAGTCGCTATCACTGCATTTAAGGCTTTACTTACATTACTTCGGTATCAGCAGCATTTTCTAGCGAATTCCATCCCTAGAAAAATATTTTAACTGCACATACCTTATTACAGGAAAACCTGCACGCTATTCCCCCTCTGAAGTTACCTCACTCCTCAGAATATGTGAGAACAGCAAAGGATCTTAGTTACTTCTGCTAAGATCATAGAAAACGCAGGCAGATTCTTCTTCTAAATACTGCCTGAGATAAACAGTACACTCCGGTACCATTTAAAAATAAACTTTTGATTGAAGAAATAAACTAAGTATAAAACACCACAGTCCTCTTATGACCTCCATCTTAGTTGAGAGTTGCAAGAGAATGACTGGATATGGCAGTGAGGGGAGGAGCTATATAGCAGCCCTGCTGTGGGTGATCCTCTTGCAACTCCCTGTTGGGAAGGAGAATATCCCACAAGAAATGGAAGATCCGTGGACTGGATACACTTAACAAGAGAAAAAACGTTTTGAACAGTTGTCTAATGTCTTTTTACCTTACAAAAGATTTATAAAATATTTTTTTTCAAAACCTTGACTTAGTTCAAATTTTATTTTGACCATGTAAAAGGGTACATTGTAGCTTTGTTTTTGGCTGCTTGTCGCATTTTGGTTTATTTCCAGAGAAAACTATTTAGTGAAAGTAGGAAATTATAATGTTCATTAAAATGTGAACCAAGAATTTGTGAGATTATTTAGCATATCAGGACACACAATAAGGAAAGGGTTTATCATACATATCATGAACTGAGTTTGTTCGGAGAATGTAATGACTTGGCAACTGCAACAATGTATAGATTTTTGAGAATGTTCTCATTTTCCATTGACCCTAGATTGTAGGTCTGCAAAATGCCTGTTATTTAGGGATTTGTGTATTTAACTAATCCGAATAGGTAACTCAGATGTTCTAAAATCGATGCTGAAATGTAGGACATTTTTTTTCCTTTAAAATAATAACAAAAAAATTAAAGTTAAAAGGGATAGTCTACATGAAAATTGTTTTTATTTAAAGGGACAGTCTAAGGCCAAAATAAACTTTCATGATTCAGATAATGTAATTTTAAACAATTTTCCAATGTACCTTTATCACCAATTTTGCTTTGTTCTCTTGGCATTTTTAGTTGAAAGCTTAACCTAGGAGGTTCATATGCTAATTTCTTAGACCTTGAAGGCCACCTCTTTTCAGAATGCATTTTAACAGTTTTTCACCACTAGAGGATATTAGTTCATGTGTTTCATATAGATAACACTGTGCTCGTGCACGTGAAGTTATCTGGGAGCAGGCACTGATTGGCTAAACTGCAAGTCTGTCAAAAGAACTGAAATAAAGGGGCAGTTTGCAGAGGCTTAGATACAAGGTAATCACAGAGGTTAAAAGTATATTATAACTGTGTTGTTTATGCAAAACTGGGGAATGGGTAATAAAGGGATTATCTATCTTTTAAAACAATAAAAATTCTGGTGTAGACTGTCCCTTTAAACAGATAGATAATCCCTTTATTACCCCAGTCCCCAGTTTTGCGTAACTAAACATATATATATATGTATATTAATATACTTTTTACCTCTGTGATTACCTTGTATCTAATCCTCTGCAGACTGCCCCCTTATCTCAGTGCTATTTACAATCTTGCATTTTAGCCAATTAGTGCTGGTTCTTGTATAATCATTATCATTCTCCACGGAAGAACAATGTTATCTATATGGCACACATGAATTAGCACTGTCTGGCTGTAGTATAAGATTGTAAAAAGCTAAAAAAAAAAAAAAGCATTGAGATAAGGGGCAGCCTGCAGGGGCTTAGAAACAGGGAAACTTAGAGGTTTAAAGTATATAAATATAACAATGTTGGTTATGCCAAGCTGGGGAATAGGTGGTAAAGCCGTTATCAGAAATCACGTTTCTAATCGTCTAATTTGCTTCTAAATCTCACATCAGCCTGCAATAAACTTATTAGAAGTTCCTTAGCTCTCACTCTATCAGCAAGGTAGCAAACACCGGGTGATGTTATTGGAGCATTCCAAACTTATTTTAGATTGCTCTACAAATCCATATTTAAAGTGAAGGTCAATATGGATGAATTAGTGCCCGGTTTTTAATAAACCGATTATAAATAAGGGCACTTTAATTCATCAAAATTGACATTTCACTCCTTTTCTTCAAAAACGTACCTTTTAATCCTGAATGCCGCTGCAGCGATTCTCCCGGCCGTTGGAAGCCTCTTCTTACGTCACAAATGACAAATCCAGCTTCCTCTAATCACGGCTTTCCCCCCCGGGGGGGGATAATGGCCTGATGCAATGCCGTGATTGGAGGAAGTCTGATTCGTCATTTTGGACCCGCAAAGTGGACTTGCGACGGGCGGAGGAAGCGCTGCAGCGGCTGACAGGATTAAAAGGTAAGTTTTTGAAGAAAAGGAGTTAAGTGTAAATTTTGATGAATAAAAGTGCCCTTGTTTTTAATAGGTTTATTAAAAACCGGGCACTAATTCATCCAAATTTACCTTCATTTTAAAAAAGGGACATGAAACCCAAAATTTCTTTTTCATGATTCAGATCATACATCTAAAAAAAATTAAAATTTAACTTAAAGGTTCCAGTTCACTACTATTATCACATTTGCTTCATTCTCATTGTATTTTTTATTGAAGAAGAGGATACATAGGTAGGTGGCGTGTGAGTGTTTGGAGCACTGTTCAGCAAACAGACTCCTGAGTCTACCTACCTGCTTTTGTAACAAAGGATACCAAGCCAAGAGAACAAAGTAAATTTGATAAAATAAATAAAATTTGATTTTTTTTTTATATTGGCTTCCGTGTCCCTTTAAAAACCTTCTCTCCGTTATAAGGGTTTAGCTGATGTGAAAAGACTCATTACCTGTAATATACAGCGAGGTGTCCCTCCTCCACCTTGTGTATGGATACGTGAAGAATCATGGCAACCAGAGCCGTTACCACTGCCACCACAGCGCCCAGCTGAGCCATTGTCGTACCTCCTGTGGAAACAAAGGAAAATCACTTATAGAGGCAAACATTTCAAAGGCAGCTGAGAGATAACTACTGTTTCTATCACTAAAGCTAAAACTAAACATTGATGGTTAAAAGGGACACTAAAGACAATTTTTTTTCTTTCTTTCGTGATTCAGACAGAGCATGCAATTTTAAGCAACTTTCTAATTTACTCCTATTATCAATTTTTCTTCGTTCTCTTGCTATCTTTATTTGAAAAAGAAGGCATCTAAGCTAAGGAGCCAGCCAATTTTTGGTTCAGAATCCTGGACAGCACTTGCTTATTGGTGCTTTCCAATCAGCAAGGACAACCCAAGTTGCGTACCAAAAATGGGCCGGCTTCTAAACTTACATTCTTGCTTTTCAAATAAAGATAGCAAGAGAATGAAGAACAATTGATAATAGGAGTAAATTAGAAAGTTGCTTAAATTTGCATGCTCTATCTGAATCATGAAAGAAAAATTGTGGGTTCAGTGTCCCTTTAAGAGTAGACAGAGCATGTCATTTAAAAAAAGAAAAAAAAAAAAAAAACACAAAACTTTCAAATATACTTCTATTATCAAATGTGCTTTGTTCTTTTGTTATCCTTTGTTAAAAAGTAAACCTAGGTAATCTCATACTACCTCAGAAGTGTGCCTGTATCTTTAGCATCTTTGGAAGCAGTGTTTGCAGCAATGTTATATATTGTTACAAACTCTGTTGCCACAGAGTGCTTCAGATATGTGTATGCTTATAAGCCTACCTAAATTTACTATTCAACAAAAGATACCAAGAGAATGAAGCAACCTTTTTTTTTTTATTACATGCTCTAGCTAAACCATGAACGCTTAATTCTGACGTTACTGTCCCTTTAAAGTAATAATAACTATAAAAGAGACAGTCTATAAAATAATATGAATGCTAATGCATTCCATTAGAAAGAAGTTGGCACCTGTAGCATTATATTGTCACTTTTGTGAAAGGGATCCATAGTCTACCATAAATCAATTTACTAATTAAGTCCAAAATTACATCAAATGTTTAGCACTTGGCAAACGAATGCATTCTTCACAGGAAGGACAGATAAACACATTGTAATTACAAGACATTTCTGTCGTGTTGCAATATAACAACAGCCAAGTCTAAACATTTTTAAAACAAATTTAACATCATATTTGCTGCAATCACATAGAAAACAGAATTTATGTTTACCTGATAAATTACTTTCTCCAACGGTGTGTCCGGTCCACGGCGTCATCCTTACTTGTGGGATATTCTCTTCCCCAACAGGAAATGGCAAAGAGCCCAGCAAAGCTGGTCACATGATCCCTCCTAGGCTCCGCCTACCCCAGTCATTCGACCGACGTTAAGGAGGAATATTTGCATAGGAGAAACCATATGGTACCGTGGTGACTGTAGTTAAAGAAAATAAATTATCAGACCTGATTAAAAAAACCAGGGCGGGCCGTGGACCGGACACACCGTTGGAGAAAGTAATTTATCAGGTAAACATAAATTCTGTTTTCTCCAACATAGGTGTGTCCGGTCCACGGCGTCATCCTTACTTGTGGGAACCAATACCAAAGCTTTAGGACACGGATGAAGGGAGGGAGCAAATCAGGTCACCTAAATGGAAGGCACCACGGCTTGCAAAACCTTTCTCCCAAAAATAGCCTCAGAAGAAGCAAAAGTATCAAACTTGTAAAATTTGGTAAAAGTGTGCAGTGAAGACCAAGTCGCTGCCCTACATATCTGATCAACAGAAGCCTCGTTCTTGAAGGCCCATGTGGAAGCCACAGCCCTAGTGGAATGAGCTGTGATTCTTTCGGGAGGCTGCCGTCCGGCAGTCTCGTAAGCCAATCTGATGATGCTTTTAATCCAAAAAGAGAGAGAGGTAGAAGTTGCTTTTTGACCTCTCCTTTTACCGGAATAAACAACAAACAAGGAAGATGTTTGTCTAAAATCCTTTGTAGCATCTAAATAGAATTTTAGAGCGCGAACAACATCCAAATTGTGCAACAAACGTTCCTTCTTCGAAACTGGTTTCGGACACAGAGAAGGTACGATAATCTCCTGGTTAATGTTTTTGTTAGAAACAACTTTTGGAAGAAAACCAGGTTTAGTATGTAAAACCACCTTATCTGCATGGAACACCAGATAAGGAGGAGAACACTGCAGAGCAGATAATTCTGAAACTCTTCTAGCAGAAGAAATTGCAACTAAAAACAAAACTTTCCAAGATAATAACTTAATATCAACGGAATGCAAGGGTTCAAACGGAACCCCCTGAAGAACTGAAAGAACTAAATTGAGACTCCAAGGAGGAGTCAAAGGTTTGTAAACAGGCTTAATTCTAACCAGAGCCTGAACAAAAGCTTGAACATCTGGCACAGCGGCCAGCTTTTTGTGAAGTAACACAGACAAGGCAGAAATCTGTCCCTTCAGGGAACTTGCAGATAAACCTTACCGGATCCCATAGGGAAAATGACAGCTTCCAGCATTACATCGTCTTGTTAGAATGTGTCATACCTCAAGCAGCAAGAGACTGCTCACTGTTCCCCCAACTGAAGTTAATTGCTCTCAACAGTCCTGTGTGGAACAGCCATGGATTTTAGTGACGGTTGCTAAAATCATTTTCCTCATACAAACAGAAATCTTCATCTCTTTTCTGTTTCTGAGTAAATAGTACATACCAGCACTATTTCAAAATAACAAACTCTTGATTGAATAATAAAAACTACAGTTAAACACTAAAAAACTCTAAGCCATCTCCGTGGAGATGTTGCCTGTACAACGGCAAAGAGAATGACTGGGGTAGGCGGAGCCTAGGAGGGATCATGTGACCAGCTTTGCTGGGCTCTTTGCCATTTCCTGTTGGGGAAGAGAATATCCCACAAGTAAGGATGACGCCGTGGACCGGACACACCTATGTTGGAGAAATTATGTTAGTATAAAATGCATTGCTTTACAGTTATCTGCTGAAGCCAATTAAGAACATATATGTTGCAGGGTCAGCCTTGACAAATCAGCAGGGTGCATGTCCAGTTATGAGAATTAGAAAATCCATCATTTTAATTTTTACATGAAAAAGAGACAAAGTTAATAATGAAGGTATATTGCAAAGTTGTTTAGACATAATTATATTTTTTTATTTAAAAATGTATAACAGTTACATTTATCACAGCCTTACACTAACAAGTCATAATTACAGATGCATATTATATATCAATGAACTCCTAATAAACTGCAAAATAGTCAGCATACAAACTAAACTAAGCATAATTGTGCAGGGTTTTGCTGGCAGGTCAGGATTTACCCCTTGAGAAGTCTTCTGAGTTTGCTAATCGTATCTCTTTTGCTGTGGTCATTAGGGGCCATATAAAAATTAGCTGCTGTGTTGATCCAAGCTATCACTAAATAGCACGTTGGAGAGTCAGATAAATTACAGAAAACTGAAGTATGCAATGGCACCCACCATAAGGCAAAAACGGCATAAATAAGTTACTAAGGTAATTTAAATATAAAATAAACATTTGTTTGGGCACTTCTGTTGTAACTCTTGTAGTTAAAACAGGAGTAGCTGATTATATGTATTTTAGCTGCTGAATGTCCTTCTAATCAATGCTATAAATCACTCACAAATAATCAACATTCCAAAACAGACTGATAGAGAATTTGTCCTTGAAACATAAAAAGAAAATAAAAGAAAAAGTTAAATCTAAATTTTGTTTTGGCTGTATCAATTAGGGTGAGTATGATTTAAATCACAATTTAAATCCATAGTCAGTAAGACTCAATTTAAATCATGGTTTTCTACAAAAAAAGTTTCATTTTTAAAATAACTTTTCAGACTAGTTTTCAAGTTATAATCAAATGGGGGAGGGGGCGAGAACAGGACAAGAAGGGGTTAATAAGCACTCATTCCTATAGTTTGCGGTAACTAAGTTGAACCATTCAACTATTTCATGTATGTAAATTAAGTTAAAACTTATTGAAATTTATTAAACCACTAAAAAAGAGTGTTATAAGATAAAACACTCTCACATTAACCTAAATAGCTCCACACTCGCACTTGACACTCATACTAATAACACAGATGCTGCAATATACCCAGACTATGCCACACAGACTCAACCACCCCCCTGTATTCCTGGCCAGTAACAGGATACGCTGGCTTCAGGTGACAGGGATGGTTTATGTACTGAGTGACATGTCCCTTGCAGCCGTAATAGGTATCGTGAGTGTCAAAGAATAGTAAATATAAAAATAAAAACACTATGCTTGACTAAGCATACAAATGTGCTCTGCACAAACGCGTTTCGGCCGAGTGGCGGCCTTTCTCAATGTGCTCACTTCGGATTGACAAGACGAGTGTCTCCTTATTGGTGCCTTATATTTGTATCTCCTGTTTCAATTGTCCAATCGCAGCGTGCCAGAAGCGCACGCCCACCTCTAAGCCAGTCCAGCGCTGTATACTATGCGCGTGTCATGGATTGAGAGTCTTTATTTGATTGGTCACTTATGAAACCTTTTCAGCCAATCCCTAATGACCTTCTGTTTCCTACGGTCCGTATGTGGGATTGATGTAACGATAGCTGTAAATAAGGTCACTGTAAGTAGTGCAATACAATGTGCACATAGAGATTTAGATTCCTAGTGCCATTATGTGTAAAGACCAGGGTGTGAGCATTTACGATGTGCACATAATATATACACACAGCATGCCACACGGTTCTGTGTCATGGATCATAATTAAGGCTCTTTGTTAAATAAATGTGAGTGGCGCTAACGATGGATTGCATGTAGCATTCATTTCCTTACAAATACAACTCGATAATAAAAATGTGTGGAGTTTGAATATCTTATTTATTTAGATCGTTGCCCATTATATCCTAAATCTCAAAAATATAGCGAATGTCCATATATGATGAAAAATTCTAGGTCATCACTACATGGATGTGATATCGTAACACATATTGAAAAGCGACACTATACTCATGAGAATATGAATTCAGTGATTTTTGGGATACGATTTACATTTTCCACATCATTATAGTAACTACCATATTGAATTGTAATGTGCTTCATAACAAACATAATCCGCTGTGCGTGTCACTATATTATCTAAGGAATAATCTCTGGGTGCACAGAAAAATGATTCTGTTCAATGTTACATTAGAGGAATGCCCAAAAGTTGTTATTCTCATTCATGCCATTAGGCATGACAGAGTTAAGATTAAAAATCCATCTCGCTTCTTTTTTTAATAAAATTTGTTCCATATCACTGCCTCGTATACCGGGGCGTATACTTTCCAATCCCCAGAATTTAAAAGTATTTGTTTTTCCTTTATGGTGGTGTAGAAAGTGTCTGGCAACGCTAGTGATTTGTTTGCCTTTTTCTACATCCTTTGCTGCGTTCCTTATATTGCTAAGATGCTCAGTGATTCTAACCCCCATTTGTCGAGTAGTCATGCCTATATAAAAAAACAATTGCAGCTACATGACAGACAATAGATAACATTTGAAGTTTTGCAAGTGATGTGACTCTGGATTGTCCACTTTCTGTTAAATCTATCCATCATGTATTTCTTTTTAACCATGTATGTGCAGTTTTTACAGTTTCCACATGCTATGGATCCTTTATATATTGGTGCTTTTTTGGCATTTCTATCAAAATGACTACAGGTTAATTGATCACTTAAATTGTTAGCCCGTCTATAGGTACACATAGGATTCTGGGGAATAATAGATTTTAACTGTTCATCTAGCTGTAAGATATGCCAGTGTTTGGATAGTATATTGGATATTTGTTGGCTTTGATTGCAATATGTAGAGATGAATCTTATGGGATTTAAATTTGCCTCTGTCTTTTTGGGTCTTAAGAGTTCCTCT